>NC_080741.1:26624605-26927635 GCF_020826845.1 Diceros bicornis minor
ACCACTCTGAAGTTCTCACAGTTTTTGCTGTCCTCTGTGTGGTATTCACAGGTCATGACATTTTTTTGCTGAATTTCTGTGATAGTCACAGGTCATGACTTCAGGTTCACATTTTTTAGGTTGATCATTCTCTTTGTTCCTTTTCTGACGTTCCAGTCTTAGGGAGATCATTTGCTTGGTTGTTAGTGGCTGCAAACATGCATTTAAAGCCTTTGAGAGAATACAGCACATCAGTGAAACTACTATGATTATTATAAGCAAGATAATTCTCAGTGTCTGGAGTGCACTTTGGAGCCTAACACCCAAACGAATCCAAATCAAATAATTCAAAGAAAGACCTCATGGAAGGAGTCACTTTCATAAGCCAAGTGGCTTGTTCGGTGATCTTATGTAGCTGAGTTTCAACTTCCCCAGAAGTATTAATCCAGGTGCAGCAGGTGGTATTGGCCACAGCACAGACACCTCTTTGTTCGGCTGAAAGAAAATCAAAGGTTATCCTATTATCGAGAACAACCCTGGCTAGAGAGTCTAAGGATTTTTGTTGGGCAGCTATCACTTTTGTAGCAGACTCTGCAATATTTTCAAGAGTTAAGAAGAGATTCCTGATCATAGCCTCATTTGTACTCGCTCCTAACCAGAGAAGTAGGGACCTGCCAAAGGAAGCAAATCCTAAATCATGAAAGCATCCTGGTAGGTCCTTTCTAACTCGACGATATAAATTCAGGGGAGTTGACCAATGAAGTATCTCAGTTTGTTTGTGAACAGTTAGGGGCACATTAGATAATCTAGGAGGCATTGCTCAATTATGCACTAGCCATCTAGGCATTCACAGGCCCAAGGAGAGTGATCACCACCACAGACAAAGGTAAATCCTGTTGAGGCACAAACCACTCCTGCTAAGGTCGCACTAGATGTTCTGGCCATAAAAGTCAGACTCTGTAAGTGACTTCTAAGGGGGGCGTGAATCAATTGTAGTTTATGGTGACATTGGGAATAGAAGAAAAATTAGCCACAGGGAGGACGAGGGGGTCTCTAGAATCATGGACACAACAGAGTTTTTGATGACAAATCCCCTTGGAAATGTCCTGGGAGATATGGATGACGGCGTTATCTTTCCAGGCCAATGCCAGAGTAAAGGAAAGAAAGAGAAGAACAGAGGATTTCATGTTTAGTTAGAGGGTTTCATGTTTAGTTAAAGTATGAACTCTTGATCTGGCGTCTTGGGTGGAAGCAGTCTACATCAACGTCAGCTACTTCTCTTCCTTGACAATTTGATTCAGAGGTCTCTAGCATCTGCACAGGACCGGATGTCAGGTGGAGACTTCTTCAGTTGTGGGATGTGTACCCAAGGCTCAATGCCTTCTAGTTTCACAGCAGTGCCAGTGGTCTGGAGCACTTGGCAAGATCCCTTCCAATGGGGTTCAAGAGTTGTCTTCTCCTGATGGTGTTTCCAGAATACCCACTCACCAGGTTCCAGACTGTGACCACCGAGATCTTTTGAATTGGGATCCAATTCAAAATTGGGATGAATTGGGATGCTTTAAAGAAAAGCATCTTTAACCTGTTGATGGTAAGCTTTAGCATAAGACATTCAAGACTTACAATAGCTGGGCATATTAGTGTGAGATAACAAATGATCAGCAGAATGTTGTATACCAACAGACATCGGTCTACCAATGACTATCTCATGTGGAGTGACTTTATGTTTCCCAAAGGGGGTACTGTGAACAGTCAGCAAGACCAAAGGCAATACCTTAGGCCAAGGGAGTCCAGTAGTTTCAGCAAGTTTAGAGATTTTAAGTTTGAGAATCTCATTAGTTCTATCAACTTGGCCTGATGATTGCAGGTGATAGGGACAGTGATAATTCCAAGAAGTTTGCAAGATTTTCATTAAAGCTTGTATTATTTGCTCAGTGATGTGGGTGCCTCGATCACTGGAGATTGTAGAAGGTATACCCCAAGTGGAAACACATTTTCTAACAATTTCTTTGTCACTGTGAGGGCATTAGCCTTGCAGCAGGAGAAGGCTTCAACCCACCCAGAAAACATAACAAGAACATACAATAACAAGAACATATTGGTAACCCACACTAAGTGGCAGTTGAATGAAGTCCAATGCAGGTGCTCAAAGGGTCCAGAGGGAGAAGGTTTGAGGCCTCTGGAAACAAAAATATTTTCTCCAGGATTATGGACCTGACAGGTCAGACATTGGTGGTAAACGGTTTCTGCAATTTTATAGAAGTCTCCTCATCAGTATTTCTTCATAATTTGAGTCATCTTAATTGCACCATAGTGGATGAAGCAATGTAATAACTGAAAAATGGAGTCAGTCAGGGAGCCAGGAAGAACCAAGCAGCCATCTTGGGTTTCCCATAGCCCCAACTATTCATTGAATTTACAGCCATTGTTTGCCCCTTTTAATTTCACTGATTCAGGAACAGACTGTTGCCATGTTGCAAGGACATGAGGATGGCAAAAGTATGGCAGCAAGGGGTCATTTTTTGCAGAAGCAGAGTGGATTTCATCCACATGTGCCAAAACCTTTATAGATTCTGTTGCTGTTGCCTTTGCATAAAATTAACTAGGGCATTCTCCTGATACTCAAGTTCAGTCTTTTCAGCGTGATTTTGATGACAGCAATTTCAGAAGGTAAGAGAATAGCAGTAAGAAGCTCATTAACTTGTCCATTTTTTTTTTTTCTGAAGAAGATTTGCCCTGAACTTACTTCTGTTGCCGATCTTTGTCTTTTTTTACTTGAGGAAGATTAGCCCTGTACTAACATCCGTGCCAATCCTCCTCTACTTTTGTATGTGGGTCACTGCCATAGCATGGCTGACAAGTGGTGTAGGTCTGCGCCCAGGATCCAAATCCACAAACCTGGGCCGCTGAAGCAGAGCATGTCGAACTTTAACTGCTACGCCAAGGGGCTGGACCTACTTGTCCATTTTTGATTGAGGTCCCAGTGGATGCAAGAAATTCCATTTGTTTCTATAAAATTCTCAAATCATGGATGGCCCCAAAGGCATACTGGCTATCAGTATAAATATTAACCATTTGTCCTTTTGATAACAGGCATGCTCTGGTAAAGGCATGGAGCTCTGCTTGTTGGGCTGATTTAGCTCGTGGGGGATTCCCCTCTCAAGTGGTTCATATTGGGTAGTAACAGCATAACCAGCTTGGAAATTCCCTTTTTCAATTTTACAGTATGACCCATCAACAAACAAAATTAGATCAGGATTAGTCAAAGGAGTGTCTTGTAAATCAGGACACCGTATCATGAAATGAGACTTTATTACCTCATGGTAGTGGGGCTCACCTTTGTCAGGCAGGGATAGTAATGTAGCAGGATTAAGCATGTTGCAATGTTTAAGATGCATATTACATGGTCAAACCAGAAGGGTCTCATAGGAGGTTAGTCTGCTTGCAGAGAAATGTTGAGTCAATTGAGAATTTAAGAAGACTTTGGACAGTGTGTGGAGTCTGTAAATAAATGTCACTTCCTAGGGTTAAATCCGCTGAGGCTTCTACTAACTTTGCAGCTGCAGCTGTAGCCTTCAGGCAGTGGGATAGGCACAATCAACGTATATGCTATAATAGGCAATAGGCCTGTGTTTATTGCCATGTTCTTGCACGAGTGTTCCCAGGGCTTGGTTATCTCTTTCATGTACAAATAAGGGGAAAGGTTTTGAATAGTTAGGTAGCCCTAGGGCAGGTGGTTCTTGCAGTGCTTGTTTTAGTCTTATAAAGGCCTGCTTATGTTTATCTTCCCAAGGAAGGGGTTCAGAGACTGAAATTTTAGTACGTTCTTAGAGTAGGGAAGCCAATAGAGAAAAATTAGAAACCCACAGTCTACAATAGCTAGCTAGGCCTAGGAATCCAAGAAGCTGTTGCTTAATTGTGGGCCTAAGGAATCCTTGGATTAGCTTAATTCTTTTTGGAGATAGCAGGATTCCTTCAGGACTTAGATTATGATGTACATAACGAAGAGTGTCTAGCGATAATTGTAATTTTTCCTTAGAGACTTTATGTTGTTTTTCAGCTAACTGTTGCAGCAAATAAATGGAATACTTTATGGATACCTCTTTGGTAACTAAGCATAGCAAGAAGTCGTCTACATACTGTAAAAGGGTTAATTTCCTGAGGAACTGGAGGGTACATAAATCTTGGTGGAGCACTTGGGAGAAATAAGAAAGGGCCTAATTGAACCCTAGAGTCATAATTGTGCAGGTATATTGTTGATTGTTCCAAGCAAAGGCAAATAAATATTGGCTATTTGGATCTCAGGAGATGCTGAAAAAGGCTGAACATAGGGCCACAACTGTGAATCATTTTGTGTGTGGTGGAACTTGTGACAAAAGGGAGCTAGGCGGTGAGCACTCTAATAGCTTTGAAGTGCTCGACCTGTGCCCACCAATTTTGTGGCTTTTTGCCTTCTGAAATTTCCATTAGCAACAGCATTTACCTACACAAAACAAGACAAACTAGCATGTGCACATTAACGCACCAGCAGTAACCAAACAGATGTTACTACAGACTGGACAAAAAAAGAGAACAGACCTTAAGTGCACACCACCAGCAGCTCCCAATGTGGAATTACAGACTGAACCAGCAGACCACATCAAATGAGGACTGCAGACTTAACCAAGGGCTAGGGACTCCAGTTCTGAGTGGAACTGTCTTCCAGTTCAAGCTGACCTGCTAAGCCATAGCCTGGAAAGTCAATTATATCAGGAGCCCAATGCAAAAATAGCAGAGCTCAGAACTGAGAGAAACTTACCTACAACCCTCAGAAACAGCAAGAAAGACAGAGAACTCCAAGGGTTTGCAGGTACCACGTCTATATTTCTTGTTGTTCATGAAGCCATCAGAAGTTTCCTTCAGATCCTGTTGCTGTCACCAAAAACCAAAATTCAACTGTGTAAATTTTAAAGATCTTAGTCGATTTATTCAATGATTCATGAATCAGGCAGCATTCCAGCTAGCAAATAGAAATGAGCTCCAAAAAGCTGTACAAAATGGAAGACTTTTACAAGCTGCAGAGGGTGGGACAAGGAAGTTGCTAGGAAAGAGTGGATTGTTTGTGGCAAGATCACCTTCCTTTGGGGGATGGCAGGGGTCTATCTGGCAAATTAGCTCACTAGTGTTGACCAGGTAATTCTAGATTGACTGGTTTATGATACCATTCTTGGGAGAGGTTGAAACTATAGTTAAGTTAGGTATTAAGTCTTGGTTTGGTGATGTGGGCTTAGCACAAGTGACTCAATTTGGGGCCTGTTGTCTCTTTTTTAACAAACCCAGTATGTCCAAAATATAATTTGAACTTTTACTCAATATAGAAATTATTAATGAGATATTTTCCTTTTTTTTGTATTAAGTCTTTGATATTTCTTGTATATTTTAGACTTACAGCACATCTCAATTTGAACCAAAATTTTGAGTGCTCAA
The DNA here is from genome assembly GCF_020826845.1 of Diceros bicornis minor. Classification (NCBI taxonomy): domain Eukaryota; kingdom Metazoa; phylum Chordata; class Mammalia; order Perissodactyla; family Rhinocerotidae; genus Diceros; species Diceros bicornis. The sequence continues at coordinate 26,630,051 of NC_080741.1, forward strand.
TAGCTAAATGATTGGACAGTACAGTCTGAGAGCAATTGGAACCTCTGATTGTCTATTTTGACTCTTTGTTAAATAAAATTTGAAATATTTCTAGACTTTAAATGGACTCTGGGAAATATGTCTGCTTGCAGATTTACCATTGAAGCTCTGCTAGTTAACTTTTGTTCTCATAATCTGTGCATAATTAATGAATTGGATTGTAAGCTTCTTTTAACGATTCTTTGTGCTTTCTTAGCTCCTCACTTATTCTGATCTTCTTCTTCCTCTTTTCAGTAAGATCTTTCCCATCTCCACAAGAACCAGCCTTAGGATAGGAGCAGTAAATCACGTATCTTGAGAGCAAAGAATGTTTCCTCTTCCAAAAGAATCCCATTTTCCTTATTGATGCCTGATTTCCACAGAAGTCATTTAGTTCCTTTTATTTATTATTTTATTAGTCTACTAGCCTCTATAATAGATAAACTCCAAAATTTCAGTTGCTAAACCCCAAATTTACTTCTCTTTCAGATATTAGGCCAAATACAGGCTCCTTTTCAGCAAGGGCCCCGGGGAAAAGGTGGCGGTACTTCCAATCCACAAAGTCATTCAGGTGCCAAGCAGACTAAGGCCCTGCCTTCTTGAACATATAGTTTCCAAGATAGTTCTTTTAAGCACTGCCATTCAAAAGTCAAGGAGCAAGGATAAAGAAGGTACGTACATTCCCTAGCTGCCTCAATCTATAAGCAACACACATCATTTTTAATTATACTCCACTGGCAAGAGCTAGTCACACACTCACACTAAATGTAAAACAGTGTGAGAAACGTATTGCCTGGCTGATCTATGCTTCTTAGCACCAGCTCTCCTAAATGGAAATAGGGCATAAATCTTCGGTGGACACCAAGCCTTCTCTGTCATAAATGCTGATCTCTTTTAATCATAAATCTTGTGGAGGATCCCAAACTGAGAAATCAGCAGTGAAATACTAGAGATGTAGAGACCTGGATTCAAATTCTGGTTCTAGCACTTGAAAAAATTAATCACGTTCCTTGAATCTAGTTTTTCCCATTTCTATCAATACGATTAGGAATTGTGGCGGAGATGGAAATCATTTTTCCAGGATCATTATCCCCTTCTTATTAATAAAATAAACTGTAGCTTTGTTGGGTTAGGAAATTCATCAAGCTAAAAGCCACATTTCCCAGTTAGGGTTGAACATATAATTCATTTTTGGCCAATGAAAAAACTGGTCATTCATTATTTTTGGTTTAGTTGTTGATTGTTTACTGATGTTTCCACATGAAAGTACAAAAAAGTTTTAGAGATTCAGGTCCTTTCTTAGGAGCACTATCTCGTAGGAAGTAGGTAAATGTATACAGAATTTCTGAGGGATCAAAAAGTTGTGTATAAGGTAGGATAAGCTATGTTGTGCTACAGTAACAAACAATCCAAAATTTCAATGGCTTAACTCAACAAAAATTTTTTTATGACTCACGCAAATTCTGCTGCAAACCTAGGCGATTCTTTATGACAACTATTCTCCATGCAATAGATCAGTAACGGGGCTAAAGATGTACTTACTTTCCCTCAAATTCAGAGATTGCCAGGAGAGCAGCATAGAGACCTGCAATAAGTTGGTCTGTGTCTAAAGGATGCAGACATTAAAATCTTACTGACAAGACAATGAAAGAATGTTTACATGTGTAACTATATCTCTTGTACCCTCCAATTTTAAGTACTCTGTTCCAATTTCTTAATATGTGATGAGGTCTAAAAAATCTGCTTTGGAAAGCTTTAAATGATTATGAATAAGTAGCTTTCGTTTCATAATACATTGAGTGCAATTATTCATCCACTTTACCACCAACTCTGTTGTAGTTAACTAAACATGATTCTCTCGTAAAGGCCTCTCTTCGAAAGCTGTCTCCAAATCACTGTTTTCTGAAAGCCACCAGTTAAAGGGTGACATCTTGCCCAGGTAGACTAATGGAAGTCAAATCCCACTGTAAAAGCAGAACTGAAAGTATATTTCATGCACATCTGGCAACACGTCCATTTGTACCTAAGAAAGGCGTGAATAAGATTATGTCTCAAATAAATTATCCACTAATTATGACAATTAACTAGCTGTCATAGGTATTCAATTATCTAATTATTTGCCAAAATTGTGTGCCAGGTGTTCCCTATGTCCAAATTTCCATTATGTTACATTTTATTAACAAATCTGCTTCATTTTGAGGAACATTCTAACTTAAAATACCTGGACTCCATCAAACTATTTTCTTTCTTTTTTTAATAAAGACCCCAATTTACAAATGAAGTCATCTGAATAATGCATGAAGAATGTGTGTGGATTCAAACTCATTTGTCCACATCACAACAACTGTTTGTACTGGCCCAACTGCTTACTATGCATGCAGATGTTAAATTGTGCATCTTCGATTGTCTGTTTATAATGCAAAATGACAGTTTGACTTGATTTTATCTAGCAGAAATAACTAAGGCATCCACATTGGTGAATTTGACCCAGGTTTTATGAAATGTCTTGCAGTGAAACCTATGGATGAATTAAAATGCATCTCTTCATTTCTGTATGAGTGTGTATGTGTGTGCTCATTGCACAGCATTTTTCAATAACCGGAGATTATCCTTCTTAAGCTCCAAAGAGAAGCAATTTTCCCCATGAATCAAAAGAGTGTAAATAACACTGTTTTTCTCTTTTGGTTTTACCTCCCACTATAAAATAGCTGTGAGCGATATGCTCAGGAATACGGGTACCTGCTTTAGCAAATGTAAAGAAATAAGTTCTTTGAAACTGCATTTTATTTACACGGAAATTCATGTAGGATTTTAGAAGGACTTGTTAGGCTCTACCCTGTTTGTGATGGTGAATATAACTCCCACTGAAACCAGGAATAAACCTTGTTCTACAAAGCAAGTGACTTTAAAGGCCTTTGATTGCATTGTCCAATGTTGTATCAAAAGCACCCCTACACTGACATCCATTGATAAACATAAAAACAAAAATATCTAAATATAAATGCAAAGAACACAGGGAAAGAAAGCATAAAGAAGAAACTCTTTTATAAATACATGGTTCTGATTTTTGTAGAACCAGAGTTTACCACAATTCTTTTCCCATTGTCCCTTTCCACTCCAAATACTAATTAAATTATTTAGACATTTTCAAAAATGAGCTGGTCTTTCTGCCACCTGTGCTCTGCTCCCAGCCCTCACCCATTTACTCTTCCTTGTAAAATTTAAATACAGCTTCAAGAGAACATAATTAAGACCCTGATCTTATCATCTTATTATGCTATTTCCCCACACATCTTGTGTGGGTTTGGGGTCAAGAGTCATCTTTGTAAGGCTCAGATGGAGAAGCAAGTCTAAATAATTCACTTAGCTGTTAGAGATTCTCTACTATAGAGCTATGTAGAATGTCTTGTCAGTAAGATAAGTTTTCTGGGCTTATCCCTTGCCATAATCCATTCTCTTCCTTTTTCCTATCCGTCTCCAACACCTCAATACCACTCAATTAAACATTATTCTCCCAAATAACATATATTGCTCCACTTGAGGGTCCTTGTTAATATATATATAGATTATATATATATATAATCTATCTATATCTCTATATCTTACTAGAATGTCCTTTCCTGAAATATCCACTCGTCAAAACACTGAGATATTTTTACAGATCTGCCAGTAGTTCCACCGAGCAACCAACCTACCCACCCAAGCAGGAATATTTTTTTCCACAGCCCCATCCAGAGCATTTTATTCATTTTTATTGCCACATTTATATATTTATGTTTTGCCTATCAGAGGTGTTTCTATCAAACTGCACTATTAAATTATAAACTACTACATTACATAGTGGAGACTGTTTATTTTCCTTTGCACTGCCTTCACAACTACCAAGATGCTGAACACAAGAGAGGTAGATATTTGTTAAAATTGAATTTAGATCACTTATTCGACAAGTAATTATTAGCCACATAGTATATACTTGATGTGGGGCTAAGAGTTTAAAATGAAAATATGAATGAGGCACAGAAATATAAAATATGTAATTTGGGGAGATTCTGCTACAAGATGGTGGAATAGGAAGTCCCAGTCCTCATCCTTCCACAGAAACACTAATTTAATAACCATATATAGAGCATAATGCCTTTATAAGAACCCCAAAAATCTAGTTAAGAAATTGTAGCACCCCAGGAAAGCACAGGAGCAAGAACAATTGCATTGAAAGGGGTCAAAGGAACAGCTTCACTTTATCCATGTCTCTCTTTCCTCCAAATCAGCACAGCTCAGCCGAGAAAGATCTCCTTGGTGATTTCTTCCATGAGGAGAAGAGAGAGCAAGGGTGCATTCAATGACCCCAGCCTTTCAGGGCACTGCCTGACAGATACACTCTTGTCTCACCTCACCCAGAGTGCTGAGAAATCCAGCATAGTTGAAATGCCTTAGAGCAGCTAAAACAACAAAATGGATGAGTGACTCTCAGCAGATGGTGAGGGTCTCAGCAGCCAGTTTGGGTCTGCAGGATTGAGAGATGGCACACAATTCTGAGACTTATTCTTCAGGAGGGAGGGAGAGAAGTAGAGCTTACACTCAACGTACCAGCATCTCAGTGTACCCCCCTAGGGAAAACAGGAGGGCAGCTCTTAGTACCTGGCACAGTTCAGTGGGATTGGGACAACATGCACAATCCCGAGTTTTCTTCTTCAGAAAGGAGGAAGGGAGGGAGGGAAGTGAGCTTGTACCCAGTGTCCCAGCATTTTGGTGCACTGCTTTAGGGAAAGGGGCAGATGACTCTCAGCACCTGCCACGGCTCTATGGGACTGGGAAAATGCACACAACCCTGAGACTTCCACCCCAGTAGGAGAAGAATATGTACATCCATAAAAAAGTTTTGAGATACTCTCAGAATCTCCTACTGGGCAGATTGGTGAAGGTGTTTCTCTGCCGAGGCCAGTCTATAAAGACTGGAAAAAGTGGCTGCTTCTTAAAATGTACAGACACCCATGCAATGCTACAAGAGACACAACAAATTAGGGAAATATAACACTATCAAAGGAACAAAAAGTAGCAAACACTAAAGAAATCTATGAATTGCCTGACAAAGAATTCAAAATAATTGTCTTAAAGAAGCTCAGTGAGCTACAACAGAACAGAGATAGTCGACTCAATGAAATCAGGAAAACGACACATGTACAAAATGAGAATAACAACAAAGAGATAGAAAACATAAAAAGCCAAAAAGAACTTCTGGAGCTGAAGAATACAACTGAACTGAAAAATTCAACAGAGAGCTTCAATAGCACAGTTGATCAAACAGGAGAAAGAATCAGAGAACTCAAAGATGAGTCATTTGAAATTATTCAGTCAGAGGAATAAAAAGAAAAAGAGTGAAGAAAGCTTAAGAGATTTATGAAATATCATCAAAATAAGCAGTATATGCATTATGGGAATCTCAGAAGGAGAAGAAAGAGAAAGGGGCAGAAAGCTTATTAGATAAATAATGTCCAAAAACTTCCTAAATTTGTGGAGGGAAAAAGACATCCAAATTCAAGAAGCCCAAAAGACTCCAAACAGAATGGTTCAAAAGAAGTTTACACTGAGGCACATTATAATCAAGATTTGAAAACCAAAAGACAGAGAATTTTGAAAGCAGCAAGAGAAGTGACTCATCACATACAAGGGAGCCCCCAAAAGACCGTCAGTGGATTTCTCAGCAGAAACGTTGCAGGCCAGAAGGGAATGGGAAGATATATTCAAATAGCTGAAAGAAAAAATATTGCTAATCAAAAATTTTATACATGGCAAATCTGTCTTTTAAAAGTGAAGGAGAGAGAAAGATGTTCCCAGACAAACAAAAGCTGAGGGAGTTCTTCGCCACCAGAATTGCCTTGCGACAAATGTTAAAGGGAGCTCTTCAAGTTGAAATGAAGGGACCCTAAACAGCAACATGAAGCATATGAAAATAGAAAACTCACTTTATAAAAGTAAATACAAGTGCAGAATACTGTATTACTGTAACAGTGGTGTGTAAATCACTCTTAATTTTAGTATAAAAGTTAAAAGAAGAGAGTATTAAGAATAACCATAACTACAAAAATCTGTTAGTGACACATAATATAAAAAGATGTAAATTGTGACACCAATAACATAAAATGTGTGAGGGGAGAAGGAAAAGTATAGATGTGATTGAAGTTGTTATCAGCTTGAAATAGGCTGTTATAATTATAAAATGTTTTATGTAAGCCTCATGGTAACCATACATACACAAAATACCTTTAGAAGATACACAAAAGAAAAAAGAAAGAAAGGAAAAGTACACTACAAACAGTGAAACACAAAGGAAGACAGCAAGAGAGTAAAAGAGGAAAAAAAATTACATGACAGAAAACAATTAACAAAATGAAAATAGTAAGTCCTTCCCTACCAATAATTACTTTAAAGTACATGGATTATATTCCCCAGTCAAAAGACATAAAGTGGATGACTAGATTAAAAAGAAAATATTCAACTATATGTGATCTACAAACAACTCATTTTAGATTTAACGGCACACGTGGGCTGAAAGTGAAGGGATGGAAAAAGATATTGCAGGCAAATAGTAAACAAAAGAGAGCACAAGAGGCTGCACTTAGATAAAATAGATTTTAAGTCAAAAACAGTCACAAGAGACAAAGAAAGGACAATAAATAATGATAAAAGGATAAATTCATCAGAAAGATACAACAATTATAAATATAGATGCTCCCAGCATCAAAGCACTTAAATAAATAAAGCATATATTAACAGAATTGAAGGAAGAATGGACAGTAATACAATAAAAATAGGAAACTTGAATACCCCACTTTCAACAATGCATAGACCATCCAGACAGAAAATCAATAAGGAAATAGTGAACTTGAATAACACTGTAAACAACATGGACCTAACAGACATAGATACAATATTCCACTCAACAACAGCAGAATACACATTCTTCTCAAGTACACACAGAACATTCTCCATGATAGATCACATGTTAAGCCACAAAATAAGTCTTAACAAATTTAAGAAGTATGAAGTCATATTAAGTATCTTTAATGACAACAATGGCATGAAACTAGAAGTTAGTGATAGGAAGAAAATCAGAAAATTCACAAATACGTGGAAATTAAAAAACATTCCTGAACAAGAAATGGGACAAATAGTAATCAAAAGGGAAATCAGAGAATATTTTGAGACAAATGAAAATGAAAAAATAACACACTAAAACTTATGAGATGCAGGAAAAAGCAATACAAAGAGGAAAGTTTATAGTAATAAATGACTACATTAAAAAGGATGATCACAAATAAACAACCTAACTCTGCATTTTAAAGAACTAGGAAAAAAAGAACAAACTAAGCATAAAGGTAGCAAAAGGAAGGAAATAATACGAGAGTAGAAACAAATGAAATAGAGACTATAAGAATAAAAGAAAAAAAATCAACAAAATTGAGTTCGTTTTTTGAAAAGATAAACAAATTGAAATATTGTTTGCTAACCTAAGTAAGAAAATAAGAGAGAAGACTCAAATGAATATAATTAGAAATGAAAGAGGAGACAATACAACTGATGCCACAGAAATAAAACCCATCATAAGAGACTACTATAAACAATTGTGCACTAACAAATAGGATAAGCTAGAAAAAATGGAGAAATTCTTAGAAACATACAACCTAACAAAACTTAATCAGGAAGAAATAGAAAACTTGAACAGAATCAAAACAAAGAGATTGGATCAGAATCAGAAATCTCCCAACAAAGAAAAGTCCAGGATCAGATGGCCTCAGTGGAGAATTCTACCAATATTTAAAAAAGAATTAATGCCAATCTTTCTCAAATTCTTCCAAAAAATTGAAGAGGAGGAAACACTGTCAAACCCATTCAATGAGGCTAGCATCACCATGATGCTAAAGCCAGACAAAGAAAGTAAAAGGAAAAAAAATAAAAATTACAGGCCAATATCCCTGATGAACAGAGATGTAAAAATCCTCGCCAAAATACTAGCAAACCAAATTTAACAGTACATTAAAAGGATTACACACCATGATCAAGTGGGCTTCATCTGTGGGATGCAAGGATGGCTGAACATTTGCAAATCAATCAATGTGATACACCACACTAACAGAATGAAGGGTAAAAATAATAATCATCTCAATGGATGCAGTAAAAGCATTTTACAAAATTTGACACCCTATCATGATAAAAATGCTCAATAAAAGATGTATCGAAAAAATGTACCTCAACGTAATAAAGACCATATATGACAATCCCATTGTTAACAGTATATTCAGTGGTAAAAACTGAAAAGATTTCCTGTAAGATCAGGAACAAGACAAGGATGCCCACTCTCACCACCTCTATTCAACACAGTATTGGAAGTCGTTGCCAGTCTAACTAGGCAATAAAGAGAAATAAAGTCACCCTAATCAGAAAGAAAGAAGTAAAATTGTCTCTATTTGCAGATGACATGATCTTATATACAGAAAATCTTAAAGACTCTACAAAAAACTGTTAGAACTAACTAATGAATTTAGTAAAGTTGCAGGATACAAAATCAACATACAAAAACCAGTTATGTTTCTATACACTAGCAACAATCTGAAAAAGAAATTAAGAATACAATCTCATTTACTACGGCATCAAAAATTTCTTTTACTATTTAGGAATTTACCCAAGGAAGTGAAAAACTTGTACAATGAAAACTGCAATACATTGATGAAAGAAATTAAAGACACAAATAAATGGAAAGTCATTCCACCCATGTTTATGGATTGGTAGACTTAATACTGCTAAAATGTCCATACTACCCAAATTGATCTACAGATCCAATGTTATTCCCATCAAAATGATATTTTTTATATAAATAGGAAGAAACAATCCTAGAATTCATATGGTATAACGAAAGATCCAGAATCTTGAGAAAGAGGAACAAAGCTAGAATCATCATACTTCCTGATTTTAAAATATATTGCAAAGCTACAGTAATTAAAACAGTATGGTACTTCCATAAAGACAGATGTATAGACCAATGGAACAGAATAGAGAGCTCAGAAATAAACTCATACATATATGGTCAGTTGATTTTCAACAAGGGCATCAAGAATACACCATGGAGAAAGGACAGTCTCTTCAACAAATGGTACTGGGAAAACTGGATATCCACGTGCAAAAGAATGAAGTTGGACCCTTATCTTACACCATACAAAAAAAGCAACTCAAAATAGAGTAAAGACTTAAATGTAAGACCTAAAACTGTAAAACTCCTAGAAGTAAACATATGGAGAAAGCTTCATGACTTTGGTCCTGGCAGTGATTTCATGAATATGACACTAAAAGCACAGGCAACAAAAGCAAAAATAGTCAATTCTGACTACATCAAACTAAAAAGCTTCTGCACAGTAAAGAAGTCAACAAAGTGAAAAGGCAACCTATGGGAATGGAGAAAATATTTGTAAACCATATATCTGAAAAGAGGTTAATTTCAAAAATATAAAGTAACTTCTACAACTCAGTAGCAATAAATAAATGAATGAATGAATGAATAAATTAAATAAATAACCAGACTGAAAAATGAACGAAGGACCTCAATAGACATTATTCCAGAGAAGACATAAAAATGGCCAACAGGTATATGAAAACATGCTCAAAATCACTAATCATCAGGGAAATTCAAATGAAAACCACAATGAAATATCACCTTAAACCTATTATAATGGCTATTATCAAAAAAACTGAAAAGATAACAAATGTTGGCAAAGTTGTGGAGAAATCGCAACACTTGTACACTGTTGGTGGAAATACAAAATGGCGCAGCCACTGTGGAAAACAGTATGAAAGTTTCTCAAAAAATTAAAAATAGAACTACTATAATCCAGTAATTCCACTTGCAGGTATATATCCAAAAATAATGAAAACAGGATCTCAAAGCGATATCTGCGCTTCCATGTTCATTACATTACAGCATTATTTACAATAGCCAAGTATGGAAACAACCCAAATATCTATTGACAGGCAAGTGGATAAAGAAAATGTGGTATATACATACAATGCAATATTATTCAGCCTTTAAAATGAAGGAAATCTTGGGGGTGGCCCGGTTGCATGGCGGTGAAGTTCACGCTCTGCTTCGGAGGCCTGGGGTTCGCAGGTTTGGATTGAGGGCATGGACTTTACACACAGCTTATGAAGCCATGCTGTGGTGGTGTCCCACATAAAGTAGAGGAAGATGGGCACGGGTGTAGCCCAGGGCCAATCTTCCTCAGCAAAAAGAGGAGGATTGGCAATAGATGATAGCTCAGGGCTAAACTTGCTCACCAAAAAAAAAAAAATAAAGAAGGAAATCTCACCACTTTCAACAATATGTATTGACCTGGAAAACATGCTAAGTGAAGCAACTCAGTCACAGTAGGACAAATATTGCATGATTCCACTTACATGATGTATCTAAAATTGTCAAACTTGTAGAAGCGGAAAATAGAATGGTGTTTGCCAATGAATAGGGTAGGGGAAAATGGGAAGTTGTTTTTCAATGGGTGTAAAGTTACAGTTATACAAGATGAATAAGTTCTAGAGATCGACTGTAAAACATAGTGCTTATAGTTAACGATATTGTACTGTGCACCTAAAAATTTGTTAAGAGGGTAGATCTCATCATAAGTGTTCTTATCGCAAAAAAAAAGTGAGGAGACACAAGGAAACTTTTGGAGGTGATGGATATGTTTATTATCTTAATTATGGCGATGGTATCAGAGTTACATGTATATGTCTAAACACATCAAATTGTATACATTAAGTTTGTGGTATTTTATCTATTAATTATACCTCAATAAAGCCATAAAAAAATAAATACCATACACGAGTCAAATTCTCCCCCCACCCAAATTTAATTCACAGGGAAGTAATTAACTCTATTGGTGGTTGAGGTGTCCAAGTTTATTCTGTTTAACCTATACCTTAAAACCTGAGCATGAAGTTGTGAAGAGGGAATTTTAGTAAAAGGAATATTATGGAAAATGATGTAGATACTAGAATACGTGTTGTAATGTCAGAATGACCAGTAATAATACTAGAAAGATAGGCTGAGTTCAGCTTTTGAGTGGTCTCAAATGTCAAGAATAACTCTAATTGTTTCCCACCCAACAGCAACACTCCATGATCCTTTTACCATGCTTGCAAGACTACCTTCAACTATTAAAGCTGAAAGTATCAGAACTCCCCTTTCCCACCCTCCCTTGAAGCCATAACAGGGAATTTGATTCTGTACTGAACAATATTTTGTGAGAAGAAATTTTCTATAGGGCTTATGGGGAAGTTTTTTTCCCCTAACACGAAGGAAAAGTCAGGAGATACTGACTTTGATTCTTGTTGTGTAATATTGTGATGCCTGGAGCAATGAATCCTGCACCTCTAACTTTTCCCTCCTGTATCCTTGCAGAGCAAAGCAGAAAGTTGGAAATACACAAATCCTTGATAATATTCTTGTTTTACTGATTTAACCAGCCTTGAAACTCTCTACCCCTGAACTTGCTATATGATAAAATTCTTATCTGTGTTGCTTGAGGTACTACAAATTGGGAGTCTGTTACTTGCAGCTAAATTTTCCTAATTGGTACAATCCTACAAATACTATGAGGACATAGAATGGGGCAAAGCAGAAAAGTAACAGAATCAGATTTATATTTTACAATACATAGCAGGGGAGAAGAATGGATGTAAGATTAGTTATAAGGCTTTAATGTTAAGGTGGGTAAATGGTGATGGGAAAATAAAGTCAGCGGCAAGAGATGTGTTAGAGCACCGTTTCCTTAAGCATGCTCCATAGGATGTTGGCTTTGAAGGATTTTAGCAGGTAGTAAATAGAAAAATTGGGGGATCAAATACTAATTTGGAAAAACACTAAATTAAGTCAAAATAAGTAAACTCTGATTTGCTAAAATGCAGTGTAAACTCTTATCTGGAGAATCAAGTAACAGGATTTTCTGTATGTAAAAGAATTTTTCTTTTCACTGAAGCATTTTGTGGAGCTAGTGTTTCACAAAACACATTGTAGGAAATTCTAGACTTGAGTTATATTTATCTGATAGAATCCCCAAAATCTGAGGACTAAATATAAGATAAAATGCCTCAGTTTCTGTTTTGAGTGGTGAGATGAATAGTGGTACCATTAATTGTGAGAGAAACTTTTGTGGGAAGATAGTAAATTCATTCTTAGACGTCCTGAATTTTGAGTTGCTTGTGGGGCATCCAAGTGGGAAAATTTCTGGTAACTATGTGAGTATGCATCTGAAGCTCAACAATGTTTTTCCTAGACATGTGGGTAGTGATTAAAGTCTTATGAGTAGAAGAAATTATTCTGTATTAAATTCTTTAGTATAGACTTTGATTGAGCTTTCTTTCTGTCTAATTAAGGGCATTTGAGGCCTGGAGAACATCCTTTGCAAATAGAATTTGACAGTAGTTGCCAGTGAATTGTCTGAGATGGGGAGATGTAGGGTTGGTGCAGGCTGCACATTTTTAACATAGCTCTTCATCTTATATCGCCTTTCTCCATTGAAAAAGGCTCCTTTGAAAAGTACGGATTCACTCCTTAGAGTTTAGAAGTGGATAATGAGTGTTAACCTCCAGTAATACCTGTGATGTGTGAACTCTGGGCAATGACAGAATTTCTCAGGTCTATCTTAGTCTTGAGTGCAAGGGTTTCTGTTATTAACTTCAGCTGAACGTGAAGCAGGACTTCTTGAGATGGAAAAACTGGAGTGTCCATTATGAGCTCTCTGAGCTACAAAGCCCTATGAACCCGACTAAGTTTATATTTTTAAAGAGGCCAAAAGCTTCAAATGTTGATGTTTTTAGGTGGAGAAACATGGGCACCATTTTGTGGACTCTAGAACACGGTGATTCACAAAGACCACTCATTAAACACTCTCTCTCCTTCCTGAAGGTAGTTTGTGTGTTTATCCTTCTAACACTTCGTGTGAACATGTATATCTGAACTCTCTTCTCTCTTACCCGTCTACTGTGCTCTAGACATGACATGATATGGAGAAACTGCAGAGCAAAACTGCCAAGTCTGCCATCATCTCAGTCAACTTGTGGAGCCCAGCTATAGACATTGGGATCACTGATCCTCCCACATTTTCTTGCTATGTATTCAGGTAATGACCAGTGGACATGCTTAAACCTTTGACACAGAAACAAAAGCAAGCAGGAAGTGATGAAACAGGGAAGAGAAAACAGTGAAGCATATGTAGAGCATATATACAAGATTATATAGAGCATATTTGCCAGGAGAACACACGTTATAGAATTTTCTCTCCCAAGATTTACTTAAGTTTAATTTTATTTGGGGCAGTTATGCTGAATGTCTGACATTATGTTACACTTGGCAAGAAAAAACTCAACAAGAAGATATTTTTACAGTACATCTCAGAATTTTGAAGTCAAATGAAATTAAGAGAATTTAATATTTTCTCGTGACAGCCAAAATAACTGGTGACTGGACATATGATGCATTGGAGATGACTATCAAATCTTTGTCACAGCCCCATGAAGAAAGGGTGTTAATACGCCCTTCCCTTGGGTTTATTTATTTATTTTTGCTATGTGACTACTTAATAGAATGTGGTAAAAAAATCACACTGTGCCAGTTGGAAGTTGAGCCTTTAAAATATCTAGCAGCTTCTGTTTACTCACTTTTGGAACAATCACTGCTAGGTATTCCCTCTCAAATTCCGTCTGCTGCTCAGAAGCCAAAGTCACATGGAGAGACCACAAGTGTGAGTTCAGTTCAACAGTCTCAGTTGAGATCCCAGCCAAAAGACAGCATCATCTACCAGGCATGGGAGGAAGCCATTTTGGATGTTCCAGCCCAAACCAGTCCCCAGATGATGTAGCCCTAGCTTACATCACACAGAGAGGAACTACCCAGCTAACCTTGGTCAACATATAGAATCATGAGAAATAACAAAATGGTTGTTTTAGCCATTTAGTTTTGATGTGGTTTATATGCAGCAGATGAAACAGGTAACATGGCTTATTCTTGGGGACAAGTACGTTCTCAATTCTTTTAGAGGACTTTAGTAACACTGAAGAAAACTCCTGTCAGGTGACACTAGTGAGAAAATAAGGAATGGGTCAGTATCCCATTTATGAATTAATAGAATTTGATGAGATTTGTGATTAGCTGCACTAGGGGATCCCAAGCACATATTGGTATGTTATTTATAAAGGAAAAACAGGAAGCAACTATGTTCAGCTAAAAAGGTATGGAGAGGGGCTGGCCCCATGGCTTAGTGGTTAAGTTCGGCACACTCAGCTTTGGCAGCCCTGGTTCACGGGTTCAGATCCCTGGTGCGGACCTACACCACTCATCAAAATCCTACAGAGGAACAAAGGAGGGAATAGTTAGATCTTTCTTGGTCAATCAGAAATGGGCTTCATTGAGGAGTTTTCACTTGAGATGAGTTTTGCAGGATGAGTAGGAATTAGTCAGGTGGTCAATGGAAGAGAAAAGTCTAAGCAGAAGAAGTAACCTATGCAAAATCACAGAAAGAGACAAAATAGCAATGAGCAGTAACTATGAGAAACTGCAATTAGGGTAGTTCTGGTGCACAATTTGTGGAAGGAGGCAAGAGATAGGAGGGCAGGTTGTGGTATTACAGACCAATCTACTAAGCTCAATATTTCCATTTGGATTGATTTCCCCTCTTTCTTTGAATGCCCAGGATACTTTGTTTAGTTACACTTTATATTATAGATATTTGACTGCATTTTCCACATTCTATCCTAGTTCATAAATTCTTTGTACCTGAGGCATTTGTTTAACAAATATCCATGTGCTCCCCTAGATTTCCCAGGTTCCTTTTGGCTGTTTAAGATTTTTAAAAAGGCCCGTGGGACTCTAACCTCCTGAGAGCAGAAAGTGAGCCGAGATGGTTGTACAACCCAAAATGGTCATACTCCACAAAGCCCAGAGCAGATTATGGCTAAGGAAAAAAATGGATGAGGAAGAGGACAGAGCCAAGGGAAAATAGATAACTTTTAAGAGAGAAGAGTCAGGACCTAATCAAGGGACTACCTCCCCAATCCCCAGAGTAGGGTTCCTTATAATATTTTCCTAGTGGGATTTAGACTTGTTATGTTCCAGCAACTACTGTATGTCTCCCATTCTTCTCCTTCCAAAAAAAGAGTGTATTGTAGTTATCCTATTTCGGCATTGGTGTGGAGAGTAAGATAACTGGCCTTGTTATTCAGCAATCTCAAGAAGGTGATGTTCTATACCCATTCTGATGGAAAAACTACTGATCCACACCCAGGGACTCTAGATGTTGAGGATGCGGTGTCTGTGTGGGACTTCTTGTTGTCTCTCTGTGGGAGAGTTTGAGTATATGTACTGTATTTGAAGAAAGGAACAAAGGGATATACTGATTCTAGAAATATGACCTACAATCACCAAATATTTGTATGCACTCTACTCATTTCCCAGACACGTTTGCAATTAGGTTGGGTCTGTATGATTAGATACAGCCAATAGACTGTGAGCAGAACTAATGTGCGTCACTTCTATAATAACACACAAGGTCTAGTTGATGCGTCTAACCCTTTCTTACATTGCCATGCAGTTTGAAGTGCATCTGGTTTATACAGTGTAACTGAAAGGTGGAGGAAGATATCCTAACCTGCACAGGACTGTGTTAAATCACTGAAATCTAGAAATTTGTTTATTGCAACAACAACTGTTAATCACTTTAATGAATGGATTCCTGGGAGGAAGTGCTTAGCAAGAGCAAGCACATAGCAAGGCTAAATAACTAGCATCCCTCATTTCTTCTCCAATATCACAACACCCTTGTGAGAGATATTTACATCTTTTATATCTTTCAATCCTTTATTCAATCTCTGCTCCATTTCCACAATTGGTATAACAAAAAGCTTGCTAATTTGGCCTTACCCTCTGTGTGCTTTCTGAAGTGAAGTAACATATCTCTGACTGTGGCCTATTTTCCAAACATGAGTGAATTTATTATCCTATCATTCAGCCAGAAATTACTTTTCCTTCCCTGTTTTGCAATCCCAGTCTAGTGGATTGTTAGCTGCAGTCTCATAACTTGAAATGTTCTCTCCAACTTGTTGGAACAATAATATCTCTAACTTAAATTTCCGGGGCTGGTGTTTCCCATTGGTGTTCTTTGCTTCTGCTAATTTAATATCAGAACACTTCTTTTCTTACTGTACATTTCTTCAAAGAGAAAGCAATTTTACATATTTAATACAGAACTCAAGAGTTTAAGGGCTCATTCACATATGGCAATGTATTTGATTCTCAAACTAACTCTGTGGAATCAGGCATGAATGTTATTATTTATACCTTATCCCCATATTCCAGATGAGGAAAATGAGACTCAGGGGACTTCCTCAAATCCCCTGGCTGTGACTGCTCGCCCATAAATTCTTATTCCAAGTCTCACTTTTCCACTATACCTTTATTACCTTTAACCAATTCTCTCATTTGTTCCTGATCCTGTATCTTATATATCTATCAATCATTCATATGAAATCTGACATGTTTTGAAATCTGTATTACTATGCCTAAACTCATGTTAATATAACATGATATAATGTCATGAATTTTAAGGAAAAAAAAATGGAAATCCAAACAGGAAATAGCAAAGCTAAAAATAAAGGAAAGAGAAAAACAGACACTTGAGTCTCTTCCAGTCGTTTTTTGTTTGTTTTGTGTTTTGAGTTTGCGTGCATGCACACGTGCTTTGTTTTGTTTTTTGCTGTTCAAGACAATTCTGCTGTGAACGTTCTTGTTCAACTCTTGATGCTCATGAGCGAGATTTTCTCCCAGCCTAAGTTACAGAGCCAGAATTGAAAATGCTTGGAATGTTTGCCTGAAAAAATCAATTTAAACAATATATATACAGAAATACACAAAAATTGTATCATACCATATATATAGTATATGGTATGATAGCGTATGATACAATTTTTCTAAAGGTCAAAAACAAGTAAACATAAACAATATGCTATTTAGAAATACACATGGGGTAAAACTACTTAAATAAATTATGGAATGACAAACATAAAAGTTAAGATAGAGATTACCTCTGGGGTAATGTAGAAGGGTAGCGGTAGCGTTAGGCAATAGTTGCACACTGGATTTTCACTGGTATTTGGTAATATTTTAGTTGTCAAGTTAGTGGTGGGTTCATGAGTGTTCAATTAATTGCTATAATTCATAACACGTATTAACTACATCAAGTTTGAAAATATTAAATAAACAATTTTTGAAAAATTCAGAGGTGACTTGCTTCTAACCAACTGAATATGGCATGTCACTCCTATAATTAATTTAGGTTATGTGGCAAAGGTGATAGGGTATCACTCCTGTGATGACATTATGTTATATAAGATTCAGTTTTGCTAGCAAATGGGAGCTAGAGATTCTCCTTGCAGGCTTGATAAAATAAGCAGCCATGTTAGAGAAGACCATGTAGCAAAGAACTGTAGGCAGCCATTAGGAACTTCAGATGTACTCTGGGACCTAAGGGCAACCTCCCCCTGACAGGCAGCAAAAAGCTGGGGTCCTCAGTCCTACAACTGGGTGGAAATCAATTCTGCCAACAATCTGCGTGGGCTTGGAAGTAGATTCTTCTCTAGTCGAGTCTCCCAATGAGAATGCAGCCTGTCCAATGAGGTCATTGTAATACTATTTCTGACATCATGCATATACTTTTTATAAAATTATCAAACCTACAGAAGATATTTTATTTTTGGCTACAGTTATTGACATCTCACTTCTTAAGATAATAAAAATTGATAATCTTTATTATTTCTACTCAATGGCATAATATTAGCTGCCTTTTCAAATAGATATTTAATTATTATTTTAGTATCACGTGGTATTGAATACTAAATTTAAATATGGTTATAGCCTACTATTTATAAGTTTAGTTTGTAATTTCAAGTTTGTTCATTTCTGCTTAGGTTTGTATTAAAAGAAATTGAATTTTTTCTTAGTCTATTGATTGATTTAAAAGTGAAGGTAATCAAAAAAATTAAAGATGTAACAACTCAATTTTATAGTAAGATAGTACCAAATAGATAAAGACAATCATAAAAAGAATAATTCTTATAGTGAGCAGATAAAACTTGGTGAATACTATCTAAAAAACGGTCCTGTGACCCAGTATAGAGGAAATTTTATATTTTTGGGCTGTTCCACATCCAACCCTCCATCTCATCTCAGGCCTTAGAGTTTGAATGATGTCCAACCTAGTGAAGTGACTGGCAGAACCTCGAACCAACATGGAGAATGAAAGATCCAAAAGAAAGATTGGGAAAAAGTAAACAATGTCACCATGTCCCATCGATATTGTTCGACCCTCTGGTTCCACTTCAGGTCTGGAGTTACATGGTCGGAACTCAGCTCTATATTTTGTATGTAAGATTTTTGATTCCCAAATGTATTCCAGAAATAAAATGGCAGCCTCAGCTGGTTAATGACAGATAGATCTCTCCATGGTGCTCATTGTGATAGAAGGTGGTCCTAAAAAGCAGTGGTACCAGTTCATTAAGGTATCATTTGGATAATTGCATTGAATGAAATATATTGCACTAAATGAAATTATGTGGACAGAGCTCTATTGGAAAACTGCCAAGTATCTAAAGAAAAACTGTTAAAAATTATTACAAATTCATTATTATGGGGCCGGCCCCGTGGTTTAGCGGTTAAGTGTGCGTGCTCCGCTACTGGCGGCCCGGGTTTGGATCCCAGGCGGGCAACAAAGCACCCCTTGTCGGGCCATGCTGAGGCGGTATCCCACATACAGCAACTAGAAGGATGTGCAACTATGACATACAGCTATCTACTGGGGTTTTGGGGAGAAAAAGGGGAAAAAAGGATGAGGATTGGCAATAGGTGTTAGCTCAGGGCCGTTCTTCCACAGCAAAAAGAAGAGGATTGGCATGGATGTTAGCTCAGGGCTGATCATCCTCACAAAACAAAACAAAACAAAAAAGTTATTACCAATTCATTATTACAGCCATGGAGGTGAGCTGCTTTTGTCTCCTTTCAAAAGAGAATCCGCTGCAAGGAGTGCACTAGCTGAAACCCCAGCACTTTAAGGTCTGTCTCAGCTTTCAAGTCGGCCACACACTTTCTAGGCAGTCTCTAGCCAGCGACTGATCATGGTGGGGACTCAAGGGCTCCCCATTTCTGGTCATTTTGGCTCTCCATTATGGGCAATCTTTGCACTGAAACTACATGGTGGGCTGGCTGAGACTTTCTCAGAGCTCCACTGCAGCATGAGGGTCTTCCTACCCAATCCTGCTTCCTTCCTCTTCCTTTACAGGTGTGAGACCAGCATCATGATGAGAAGTCTTTCTCTGCCTACTTTTGCTTTCTTTCTCTTTCTCACAGGAATTACCTCCAATCACTCTCTTGCACTTCTATTTCCCTTTTGGCACCTGTTTCCCAGAGACACAGAACTGTCACTTGGGAGTCATTATTGACCTTTATGAAATAGAGAACTTGTAGCTTCTTCCTTTTTTTGGTGGCGAGGACAGAGAGAGCGTGCACCTGTGTGGGTTTCTTTATAACTAGCTCAAGGAAGAGCCTCAAAAATCTCACAAAACACAATTAGTGCCCCAAAGATAATTTACTTGCTTAACTTTTTTTTTTTTTTTTTCTGAGGACAATTCATCCTGAGGTAACATCTGTGCTAGTCTTCCTCTATTTGTATGTGGATTGCCACTACAGCATGGCTGATGAGTAGTGTAGGCCTGCGCCCAGGATGCAAATCTGCAAACCCAGGCCACCAAAGCAGAGCACACAAACTTAACCGCTATGCCATGGGGCCAGCCTCTACTTGTTTAACTTTTGTAAGCAGAAAGTTAGCTGACAATCAAAAACTGTTTGTTTGAATGGGCAGAGGGATAAGATTATGTGGATATTTAGCCAAAGAAAATGACATTATAGATATTTGTAAAATTCCAATACATCGTAGGATATAATAAAACCTAAGCTGCCTCATCATTATTATTGCTGTTAATTTAGATTGTATTCCACTGACTCAGGTCAGAAAATTCTCCACTTTATGCCTTGGAAGTTAACCAAATTCCTATGGACTGTTTATTTAATAGTACCTCAGAAATTAACTGACTGTTTAGAGACTCATTTCCAATGAGAATATGTCTTACGATAGATTTCTTCAAATGGTAATGTCTATGATATAATGAATCCATGATAAAACAGTGTGTGTGGTAGCAGAGAAAAAAGATTGCAACCTGCCTCTAGACTGTGGGATAGTTGAGGGCCTATCTTTACGTCCAACTTTTGAGAGCACTTAGGACTAGTAGGCATTTGTGAAATGTGTCTTAAATTGAACTGAAATCCAATTTTTGGTTATTTTGTGCCTATAAATCCAGACACAAAATAAGTTTATTGCACTAAGTTTCACTGACATTTATGGCCAATATTTGCCATGAGAATTGGATGGGAGGATTTAGAGTTGAATTTCAATGTGTATTATTTGAGGGAACTTCTATTCTTTTCACTTTGTCAGGACCTTAAATGAGAATTTTGAGTTGTGTGTAACTAAAATGGGAGAAAGCATTTATTGGTCTGGCTTGGACTGCAGATGTTTGGGATTACACCTAATTGCTTTGCTGCTGCTATTTTTATCAGCCTGCTGAAAGGATTTTTGTAATGCTGGAAGAAAGCCTAACTTAAAAGGGTTAAGCTTCTAAACTGCTGTGATCTACAGTCAGTTAGAAGTGACAAATTGTAAGCAAAAGATAATCTCTTCCACTTACAGAAATGCTAGCCCAAACATCATCTGTAGAAAGATTTCAGCAACTTTAATATATTCATGTTAGAGAAACAGAATTTAAAAATAGAAATTCGTGGATCTTTTAGGTCCTTGCTGCTTTATAGATTTTAACTGTGCTGGTTAGCAAGTCTTTTCAGCTGTGGTCTGATGGTTTATATGGAGACTCTATCTTTTATGGAGATTTATGGAAAGCCCCTACCACAGAGGTAAGCTAATTCTCAGCCTCCTGACTTCATGTATCTTCCATACAATGGAAAGCACAGCTTATGAGGCAAGGACTTTGGATCTATTAGGAAAGTTTTAAGCTGCAGGTAACAGAACACTCAACAAAAAGTGACTTAAAAAAGAAAAATTACATACAAATTATGGAGGTGTATCTCTCTTTTTTTTTTAACAGAATCTCAATTATATCAGGGATGTGAGTCTTTTTGTTCTTCTCTAGTCCTTCCCTCATGGGCACAAAATGGCAGCTGCAGCTCCAAGGAAGCAGGACATCACCACAGCACATTCCAAACAGAAAGGGAGAAAGGGAATAGAAAAGGGGCATCCCTTTTATTAAGAAGTAAAATCTTTTTTTGATTTCCCAAGTAATCTTTTTTTATGTCCAATTAGCTAAAATCAGATAATATGGCCATCTCTGGGTACAGAGGCGGCTAGGAAAGTGAGAATATGATAAAGAAGAATGAGACAGTCATAACTGGCTTGAATAAAGCATGTTTAATTACATGGGGTTGAATGCAGTTTTCCTTTTGAAGAAATTTGAGGATTTGTCAGCAAGGAAAATAGAAAGAGCTATAGGATAGCCTTGCACCAGTGTTTGCAAACTCCTAGTCAATCCTATGATGTTCCTAATTTGAAGGATAGTCAAACAAATATCACCACTTGTCTCCACATACCCCAGTGTTGATACTTGTTCAGCATAAAAGGACCAACAAAAACAAAATTAAAACTAGTAAAAGTTAACAACAGTAAAGACACTTAAAATGTATCCATACTTTTATCACTAAAAAAGGAGTCTGCGTCCAAATTCACATATTGCTATTAACTTGTTCATATTTTTACACAATTATAATTCTAAAGTTTATATTCTTTTGCATTCTGCTATTTTCATTTGTCATAAATTTTTTCCCTTTTTCTACATTATTTTAATAATTTTCACTTAATAGCTTCATAGTTTTCATCTGTCACTGGCCCCAAGTATATGTAACAATTTTCCTACGATTGGAAGTCGGTATAGCATAGGAGGAAGCCACCTAGCCGATCACGAGCAAGAGCGTAATCCTACCTGGCCTGAAATTTCAGTTCTACCACTTATGGAGTAGGTGACCTTGGCAAGTTATTTAACTTCCCTGAACTACAGTTTTCACCTCTGTAGAATAAAATTAATAGTAAGATTGTAAAGTTAATTAATTATTAAGTATATTAAGTATATTTTTATTATTTAATTAAAGTTAATAATAATTAAATAAGATACTTCCTATAAATTGCTTAATATGGATTATACTGTGCAGTACAAGATGGTAGTCACTAGCCATATACAACTACTTAAATTTAAGTTTAAATTAATTAAAATGAAATAAAATTAAAAATTTAGTTCCTCAGTTGCACACTACATTTCAAGTGTTCAATAGCCCCATGTGACTAGTGGTTACCATATTCAACAGTACAGGTAAAGAATATTTTATTGGACAGCACTGGCTAGAATACAATAGGAGTTCAAGAAGTAGTTGTGCGTTTACCTTGTCCTTCTTCAAAATGTCCTTGAGAAAATATCCCTAGATGTGTGGTTTCTGAGTCAGAGTGTGTACTTCCTTACGGCCAGGCCATAACATTTAAAATCATGATATTTATATTTAAGTAGAACTGAACATCTGTCAAAATGCCTTCACAAATATTTATACCCTCTGCAAGCAGAGTCTTTTTATACATTTTATTACGGAACCACTAGTTTAAAATAATCATGTCGCATAATACACACTCAATAAATACAGTTATTGAGTGAATGAATGATTCAATGAATGATACTGCAACCCCATGAAGTATCTGAGCAAGATCTGTTCCATTTTACAGATGGAAACGTTGAGTCATCCAATAAGTCACCAACAAATTTCAAATGAGAGCCCAGTTGTCCAGGCCTAGTTTTTATTCCGTAATATCATTAACGGATATTCCAAAGTAGAATTATAGAGAAAGCAGTACTATTTCTAAATATCAATGTAGAAATTTCCATCTCTAGTCTATGACAAATGTTTCTAAAATTAGTGCTAGGAGCAGTATATATACATACACACACACACACACACACACATATATACATATATATTATATATATAATATATATATGAACACCACATTTATATTTAATCAAATCTAAAGTAATGCTCAAGTATTAATAATATTAATATTCTACTGTTATCGGGAGACCCAGGTTGCTAAATACTGCCCAAAACATGTCCATGCCTGCCTTTGAAGATCCCAAGGGAAATTTGTAAACAAAAAAAAATTACAAGTGGAAATTAAAGGCTGATTTTATTGTTTACTGGGCTTGTGCCCACAACTGCAATGCAAAGCATTCTGGAAAAGTGAGGTGGAATTTGTGAGCTAACCCAAAGCCTCCAAGAGTATTTCCCTCCTCTTGTGTCTCAATTCTGCCATAAGCCAGCTTTCAGAGGCTGATTGATTACCAAGCCACAGTATTCTGTGAGAAACAGAAATATTTCAAGGACAGCCTAGACTGTCTTAACTGATAGTGCAGCATAAACAGAAGAGGCAAAATCTGAGCTCCAGAGCGATCCCTAACTTCTCTCAGAGCAGGCCCTAGAATAGCTTCCTGCTTTGGCATCTAGGGGACCAGAGAATGGAGGGAGAATACGGAGGAAAGAATTACATCCATGTCTATGTGCATGACCTTGTAATGTACGATCATCTTTCCCACTAGTAAAATGGTCTAATTAGATTTCCAAAATGTAACTCAATAAAATGAGCTGCTTCTTTGTTTGGTAGGAACTGACAGTAGGGGTGGTGGGAATGAATTCCTACTGCGTTTGGGATCATCAAGCAACAGCGGGCTCTTCTTGATCTCTTAGCCAGATTTTATATTTAATTCTATTACAGGGTGTGCCTAACTTTGCTTAAACAACCATGTTTATCTAAAAGTATCTTTTTGAAGTGTTTTTCACTGACCAGAGGAAAAAAATTTTTTAAATGTCCATTTGATATGGACTCTGCTATAGACTGAATGATTGTGTCTTCCCAAAAGTCATATGTTGAAACCTAATTTCCAATGTGATGGTATTTGGAGGTGAGCCCCTTGAGAGGTGATTAGGTCATGACCGCACAGAGTCCTCATGAATGGAATTAGTGTCCTTATAAAATAGACCCAGAGTGTTCCCTCACCCCTTCTGCCGCATGAGGGCGCAGTGAGAAGAAGGCAGTCTACAACCCAAAAGAGTGCCCTCACCAGAACCCAACCATGCTAGCACCTTGATCTCAGAGCCCAGAATTGTGAGAAATAAATTTGTTGTTTATAAGCTACCCAGTCTATGGTATTTTGTTATAGCAGCCAGAACTGACTAAGAGAGACTCTAACTAAATTTAAGTAGAAATTGACAGAAACTATTGAGATAGATGCTTAAGTCCCATAAGTACTGAAGGGCTGAAGCTCTGTGACATACAAGAAGCTCAAAGAAAGAAGAATCATGACACATTATTCAGTAAAATCGTGTGGGTTTTGGGTGATCTATGCATTTGTGTCAGACGTCATCCCAAGGGAAATCATTCATTTTTTTGTTTCCTAAATTATTTCTGGATGTAGCAAAACAATGCAACCTTCTTCCTGAAGGAGTCTTCACAGACTAAATATATCATTTTATTGTACAATTGGAATATTGTTTTTAGTCTTATTTTCCACCCATTGCTCATTGCTGTACAGGCCAATTCAAACACACACTGTAAGCTAACTTTTCTGTATTATTTTATGCTAACATTTATCTCATATATATAATGCTTTTAAATCAGGAAAAACACCGAGGATCAATTAATGTAGTCTTGGTCACTTTCCTTTCAAAATTGTAGAAATGGTGAGTCTAGATACTGATAAAAAGTGATGGAAATTTACAAAGACTTTCTAAAGAACAAACAGTCTGTTGGCAAGCATGATCACAAATAACTAGAGCAGTAAATCCCAGTTCTTCATTTGATATAATTTTGTACACTATCCTGGATTAGGAAATATATTCAGGATTTTAATAAAAAATATAAAGTGGGACTATCATTTTCTATTATAGATTATCATGCTCAGATCTACACTTTTTATAATAATGATGTTGATATATCATTATTTCAGTTTGTTAATCATTTGATAATATCTATCAGATGATGAGACATATCACTTCTGTTTGTAAATTATTGTATTAAACATAAAATAAAACAGTTCTATGCAATTATGGTCAAGGATAATGAAAGCCTCAAAAGGCAAAGAGATGTGTGTGTGTACATGTGTATTTGTGTAGCAATATGATAAACAGTGGGGGTGGAGGAAGAAAACTACCGTTGATTGGATGTCTACTGTGTTCCAGGCACTATTGTGGATACCTTACATTCATTCTTTTAGTTTCTGCATACTTTTAATCAATTATATTTGAGGGGTTAATGCATCCAAATACAGCAATATTTTGTCATGAAAAACATTCTAATTCGGTCCACTAGGTGGTATTAAAAGCGATTCGCATTTCATCTTTTGGCAATGCCTTTAGTTTTTGAAGTTAGTATAAATGCTGCTTAACTATAAACAAATTTTTAGTCCCAGAGGGAGACTGAAATTAGCATATCTAGTAAACATCCTTAATTTAAAAAAAAAAACTATTTTTGTGGTTTCTAGATAAAAACATATCTGTGTATATACTCATGCAAATGTATTATCACAGTATATTAAAACTGATATCTAAAATGATTTCAAATGTTGTGTGTACAGAGGTATATTAGTCTGCTAGAGCTGCTATACCAAAATACCACAGACTGGGTGGCTTAAACAACAGAAATTTATTTTTTCACAGTTCTGGAGGCTGGAAGTCCAAGATCAAGGTACCAGCTGACTCAGTTTCTGGTGAGGACTCTCTTTCTGGCTTGGAAAAGGCTTTGTGCTTGTGGAGAGAGAGATCTCTGGAGTCTCTTCCTCTTCTTACAAGGATGCTAACTCTATTGGATTAAGGGCCCACCCAGATGACCTCATTTTACCTTAATTACCTCCTAAAGCCATTATCTCCAAATATAGTCAAGTGTCAGTGCTTTGAAAACTGCAGAACTTTCAGCACATAACAGCTCTGTCCAAACCCTTGCACTCAGAGACTTGACCAAACTCTAGCATGGCTTCTAGTGGCAGGAGCCATGTCTCCGGGATGACCCCAGAGCCCCCATTAAAATGCCTGCCTGAGAAAACACTGTCTGGAGAATATACTGTTTGTTCTAGGCAACACTGGAGGATAGACCCCTGACCTCTCTTTCTTAGAGCATTTACTAAGAAGTGCTTATAATTGTGAATATGTAGCTCTTACAATATGTGTCTTTCTCAAGGACCTGAGAGCCATTCCTTTGGAAGGTAATCATCAGGAAGGACAGAGTCAATGTCTTCCAGTCTTTGTGGGAGGACAGAATCCTAACTTCGATACTCGCCAGCTTGCAAACACAGCTGACCATTCATTTACACTGGCCAACTGTTTGTAATTTTTCACTTCTCTGACTCTACTGAGCCCTGGCTCTCCCTCTCCCTCCTTCTTCCTTTAAAGCACCCAGTCACCTCTCCACAAATTCCATTGGCGCTCAGCTCTCTTCCCTGCTCTCAGTAGTTACTGAGTAAAATCTGTTTTCATCACTTTAACTAATGTCTGCCATGTTTATCTTTGACAGCTTCAACATATGGATTTGGGAGGACACAATTCAGTCCAGAATAAGGGGGTAACATTAAAGCTGTAAGTAGGTGAGTCCATGTCTACCAAAAGTGAATACAAGTAAGTATACTTTTTCCCCTTTCCAGGAAGAAAAACTATCATGGGTTCCTGCCTCCTCTACCTCTGCCTAGAGTGAATTTCTGTCAATATTTGCGATCAGTCAGCTCAACACTCTACTTACCTTTTTGAAGGATGACTGCTCTTCATTTAACATAGGCCAATTACTCTAGGTAACCAGGTGGCACGGAAGCATCGAAGTGCTTGGAAACCAAAAGAGCAAAACCTTTTTCTCACTGTCCCAGGTTACCTGACCATGACTATGGCAGCTTGGAAGCTGAAGGAAGCTAACTCTAAGGGTCAGATTGGCATGCAGGAGGCTGAATAGGGAATACTCTTGGAAGGAAAGGGAAGGAAGCAGGATTGTGCAGAAGAAGAAATTGGGCTGCAACATATTCTCAATGGAGGCCTCAGCTTATGCCACAGGGAGATCTGGAGCTCCAATAATCCTTCAGTGTTGTGCTGAGTTAGGATGAGGGGAAAGCTCCGTGTCGGTCATTGAATACAGACCACTCCAATTAGGGGAAGTGCAGCTTTCCTCAGCTAAACAATCCCCATGGGGGCTGTCAGCTAGGGCTTTCTATTCACAGCACTGCCAGCAGCTGGGAGAGTAAGTCCTTCACTCCTGAAGCAGAATGTTCATGGTACATTACAACATCCACCACAATGCTCAATAACAGATCCCTTTCTGTGATATTAACAACTGTGAACTAATAACAATGAGAGAAGACAGAATGGTCAGAATTCATTCATCCTAGTGACAAATGGCTAGATCTCACAAACATAATATTTGGCAAAGGAAACCAGGTGTAAAAGAGTACACATCTTATAATTCCATTTTCCTAAGATTTAAAAATCAATTGGCAAAATTAATGTATGGGTGTTAAAAGTCAGGATAATGTTTATATTTCCTTTTTTTAATTTGGTAGAATTTTTATCATTAATTTATTAATTTTTGTAGTTATTTATAATTATAAATAGCTTTAAGCACAAAGAATCTATACCTAATTTTATGTGCATGTATATTTAAGAAACATAATAATAAATATTAAGTGATATTTGTTAAATATTTATATATTCATAATATATATTTAGAAAGTTAGTCAAAATTAGGGTTCCATAAACATTTTTACTTAAGAAGAGTCTATCAGTTTTTCAAACATTTAAAATGCTATTTTTTAGAAACTAAATTAGGTGGAATCCAATGTTTGGGCAGACAAGAATAAGCAGATAGGAAAATGGAGGCTGGATTACCCAGGCTGAAAGGAAAAATCTGCCATCAGAACTGAGAGACCTGAGACAAACACTGGCAAAGACAACACTAAACCCTAGAAACCAGAAACTAAAGACACAGAGCTGTCGCAGGAGGTTTGGGGATGATTTTTCACAGAATAATAATAACTGCCATAGATTGAACACTTTCATGGGTCAGAAATGCATTTTAAAATACATTTTAAAAATATTATGTAAAGTTTGCAGAACAAAGAAGCTGATGTTTTCATCTGACGTTTTACTGAAGCAGGCACTGAGGCTCAAAGTGGTTAAGTAATATGCCCAAAGTCACAAAACAGTGTTGCAGCCAGGATTCAATCCGAGTCTGTTCCAAAGAAAGTTTCTACTCCTTATATTCTCTATAATAAACTGGAAGTCATTTCATATATATAAATATATATTATATGTGATTATATATAACATATATTATATTATTATAGTATAATAATACACACACATTATACGTATATGTGACAATAACAAATGTATTTAGCCACAAGACTTGTGACATAAACCATAAGGAACAGATAACCTTAAACCAGAGATGATCTGACCAAGAGAAGCCTTTCAATTCTGAGGCCATTCTGCTCAGACATTGCACATACTTTGGTTTCCTTCTTCCTCATTTTAATCAGCAGAGGAATTTACTTGAAAGCAAAAACCTGGGTTTCTTAACTATTATTACCCACCTGAAGTCATCGTTTCTGTTTATCACATCATAATCATCTCTACTTGCCGCCAATAGTACATTCCCAAAGAGGAAATGATGATTTCAAGTGAAGACAATGGAGCAGGAACAGATGTGCTACTAAAAGAGACACGTCCTATTATCCTGAAAATGTACTCCATAATGAAGAACAAGGGAAAAGAGATCAGAAGACATTGTCATATTTCAAAATAGAGCCTTTTCTAACAGCAGGATTTCATTTCAATAGAAATATCTGCTGAAATTTCCATGTGCCATTCATAGTACTTTATGCCTGACACTTCATATACTAGAGAAACTGTAAAAAATTAGAAAAAAAAAATTTCTTTGCAGCATTTTTGGCAAATCTTTTACTGTAGACTTTGCAACATTTTTCTCTATTCTGATTTTCTTTAGTCACAGCGAGTTGACCCTATTTCCAATTATGACCCTTCTATACAGTTCTGACTCCCTTATTCCCAAGACCTCTGTTGGATTGCCCCACCTACTTCTTTAGTCTTTGTAAAATATCTGTGTCTTTTAACTCTAGGGAAGGAGACACTGTGGAATGATTCGTGCTCTTTGTTTTTTGTTTTTTGTTTTTTTTTGTGAGGAAGATCAGCCCTGAGCTAACATCCATGCCAATCCTCCTCTTTTTGCTGACAAAGACTGGCCTTGGGCTAACATCCATGCCCATCTTCCTCTACGTTATGTGGGACGCCGCCACAGCATGGCCTGACAAGTGGTGCATCGGTGCGCCCCCTGGATCCGAACCTGGGCCACCAGCAGCGGAGTGCGTGCACTTAACCGCTACACCACGGGGCCAGCCCCTGATTTGTACTATTTTTAAAAGTGGATGTTTGGCCACGCCAATTCACTCATAAAAGCAGATCTTATTCCCTTAATATGTGTCAGATGTTTGATAAGCTAAAGGTACAGAGACTAAAGACCTGTTACATAAACTCAAAGAGGCCATAGTAGAGTGAGGGAGACAGATAAGGTAATAGATAATCACAAAACAATGGGATCAATGCTATGACAGAGATATTCACTCCGTTCACTGAAAGCTCCTTGTAAATACAGACTAAGAGGCAGATGAGACTGGCTGGGGAAGACTAACCATGAGCTAAAAGAGTGTTTGCAAAGGTACGGAAGTAAAACCAAGCATGGTATGGTAGGGACAGGGCCAAGTAGCAACACATACCTGTTTATTCTATTGGCTATGGAGGAGTCAGGTGAAGATGGCAAAGTGGACAAGGCAGGACTAAATGAGCTTTTTAATCAATATTAAAGTGCGCAGACATTTGTTCTACCTCTAGAATCACTCTCAGAAAATTCCTAAAGTAAACCTGCTGCTGATGTTTCCAAAGCCCCTTGGGAGCCCAAGTGAAGACCAACCTGTTTTCTTCTCAATCAGCTGCCCTTTTATCTCCCTTTCCATTTCCTAGGTTTGAAATACCTTGTGCTACCTCTATGAGAATAGGAACATTCCTTCTGTCATTTTCTTTCTATTTCTCTCTGTTCATCTACTCCTTTCCTATTGACCTAGTGAGTTAACTTTGATTAACTCAAAGTCAACTGATTAGTAGCATCATTACACTTGCACAATCCCTGGACTGATATATCCTCATATCTACATATTCTGCTCACATTCAGGGAAAGGGACTACGTGAGGCATCTACCCCAGCAGGCAGGAATCATGAGGGCCATCTCAGAATTCTGTCTACCACATGGACTATCCCACAATGCCTATCACACAGTCTTTTATATCATAGATCCTCAATACATATTTGTCTATTGATTTAACATATGTGTTACCTTTGTAACAAAATTATATAAATAATACTTAAAAATTTAGTGATGCTGTCTCTCTTCCCTGGGCAAAAGTTCATTTGGTCCTTTAGCTCTCTGTGGGTCTTCCTCCATTTAATCTTTGTTTGTTTTATTGAGATATAATTGATATATAACATTATATTAGTTTCAGATGTACAACATAATGATCTATATTTGTATACATTGCCAAATAATCACAACATACGTCTAGTCAACATCCTTCATCATACATAGTTACAAAAATATTTTTCTTTTGTTTTCATATGATGAGGACTTTTAAGATATACTTTCTTGGCAACTTTCGAATATGCAATGCAGTATTATTAACTATAGTCACCATGCTGTACATTACATCCCCACGACATTTATTTTATAGCTGAAAGTTTGTACCTTTTGACCCTCTTCACCCATTTTGCCCCCCTCCTCCCCTTTGGCAACCATCAATCTTGGTTAAATTTATTCCTAAGTATTGTTTTCTTTTTGATGCAATTATAAATGGGATTGCTCCATATAAGAAAAACATATTGATACTTGGTAGTATCTGGAGTTTCAGATACTGTGTAGGGATTTTTTTTTCCTAATGGTCTCTCATAGTAAACATGTATAATAAAGACATAAGCAGTTTTACAAAACATATTTTATTAAAAGCCATACAGAGATAGGAAAAGACAACAAAATTTGCTGTGCATCTATTATGTACATCTGTAGAAATATGAATGTAAGCGAAAAATCATAATTGCTCTAACCTCAGTTTCCCCAAATTTGGAACGCAGCACAGAGTTTCTTATGCCCATATAGTTCATAGAATGATGCTTACAAAAATGGACAGAGACAAAGTGTAAAGTTATAGCATGGTTCACGTCAACTATTTGAGTACTTCAAAATGAAATAAATGATGTTGGCTGTTACATCTCCATTAATATGTTTTTCTTAAAGTTGATAATGAACGTTTACTTAAATTGCTTAGAATAGAAATTTCAATGTTTGCTAACTTCTTATTTTTAATTATGAATTAAATATTAGAAAAAAATTCTAATACTGAAAATACTGAAATCCTCCAAATATCCACCTCATAAAGAGTCATGAATGAAAAGGTGCTTGGGTTTATAAAGAACAGGTAAACCAAAACTATTTAATTGTTTCTGTTGATGGAATTAACACATAATAAGGGGAATAAGTATGTTATATTTTGAATTTGGATTCCATGAAATTTCTTAGTATGTGTTTCAAAACATTTTGACTTGAAAGAATTGATGCAAATTGGGCTAAACTTTTTTTTTTCATAGTTTCACTTGGGCAAACAACTCAACACAAAGATTCTTTCATGAGACAAATGGGGTTGTGTTTTACATGAGTAGCATTCTATCAGTGATGACCTGAAAGAGAAAATAAAAGAGACATCCACAGAATGATAATATATTGAAAGATGCTATATGTTAGACATAAAAACATCAGAGGCATGAATAAGGATGGACAAATTGGGATTCAACTCAGAGACAGTTGAATTGTTATGACAGTGGCGATTTAGTTGGAATCAAGTGTGCAAATCTCAGAGAAGCAGTGCTCTAAAGATTATCACAAATATCCCTCTTCCTCCTTTTTGTTCCCTAGTTTGACCTTCTCCTTCACAATTCTCTTTCTTCCTACAAGACTCCCATTTTGTTTTTTAATTGACTTCTGCAAAGGACTATTAAACCCTAAGTACGTCCTAAATTCAGTAGTTCTTTTTAAATAAAAGCACTGGCTACTTAAACACAATACGTATAATAATTGCTTCTTGCTAACACTGTTTTCTTCCAGTTAATTAGAGTCCTGGGACAAACAATAATTCATCCACATTCACACACACACACACACAAACATACAAACACACAAACACACGCATACACAACGCCAAATAAGCCTTTAGATTGAAAAAGTCATAATTTTTTGGTTGTAACTATTATTTATTTTTTGTGTGTGTGTGAGAAGGACTAGCCCTGAGCTAACATCCGATGCCAATCCTCCCCTTTTTTTTTCTTGAGGAAGAGTGGCCCTGAGCTAACATCTGTGCCCATCTTCCTCTACTTTATATGGGACGCCACTGCAGCGTGGCTTACCAAGTGGTGTGTCGTAGCACGCCTGGGATCCAAACCTGCGAACCCCAGGCCACCGCAGCAGAGCGCGCTCACTTAACCGCTTGTGCCACCTGGCCCGCCCCTGTAACTATTTTTTTTATTTTAAATTTCTGTTAAAATCATTTGTTATTTATAGACAGATACCAAACACCATTTCTTGTACCAAATTCCAATAAATGAGAAGAAACACAGCAGGCAATGCTTTGGTGATGTCCTTGGGCTTTTCCTGTGCAACATAATGCATTATGGGAGGGAATCCCAGAGGACTGATTTATAAAGCAATACTTATATTGCTGGATTTGAATAATATCATATGATTTAATGACGAACTATGGAGCTACACGTGGAAAGTATACAAAAAGATCAAATAAACTTTAACATGAGGAAGGAATCACTTTTTTTCTTAGGAACAAAGCAAAGAATTATAGGCTAAAGTTAAGAGAAAGAAGAATTTACTCTCAACATAACAGAAACTGATCTGACCACAGTGATGACTTGTCAAGGGAAGAAATTGCAAATTAATTCAATAGTTTCCTCCCTAGTGGATTTTTAAACCAGAGTAGATAACATACAGCAAAGTATATTAATATGAACAACAATGAACTGGCAGAAAGATAGAGTGAGAAATCTCTCAGGTCATTTTCATTATGATTCATCAGTTTTTAAAAATGCATTTGATATCTTAAAAGGTCTTGGAGTTTATGAACATATTTTTCTGCAGTGTTCTAAGTGAAAATATAATAATGGAAAAAAGATCTTTAAAAAAAAAAAGCTGCACCCTGAAAGCAATTTCAACCATTTTCTCAGCAAGTTGAACATTTAGAAATATCTTATGGTGCAAATTAATAGAGTATCCTAAGATTTATGTGGTAGTAAGAAATTCCTGGTTCCAGAGCCACAGAATTAGAATTAGAGCTTAAGGCCCTTAAATACCTGATTTCCAAATTGCATTCTGAGAGCATTTTAACCCTCCTTCATATAACCTTTGCCATCACCAGACAACAACAATAACACAAACCCTGTTCTCTTCTTCCTTGTTCACACACCACATGTTTTCTGGACTCCATGCCTTTGCTCATGTAATTTTCACCTGCGTCTACACATCCAGCCGCATCCTAAGCATCCCCAGAAACTCTATTGATTATTCTCCTGGGTAAGTTCCCAGAGACCTTTGTTCAGACCTCTTTTCTAGTATGTTCAATTTTGTGTTTTAATTATTTGTGCACTTAATTTATTTTCACCATAACAGTGGTTCCCCAAAACTAAATCTTCAGCCCCTGAGGAGGAATGGAACTGTTGTAGGGGGCCATAAATTTATATGTACATCTGTATTTTTTCAATCAATAGGGTAGTAAAACTATAGCCATTGTTGCGTGAAGAAATATAAAATATTTAGTCTAACAGAAAACAGCAAATTATAGCTTGTGGGCCAAATCCAGCCTGCTGCCTGTATTTGTAAATAAAATTTTGTTAGAACACAGCCACACCTATTCATTTATGTATTGTTTATTGTTGCTCTCATGTAATAATAGCAGAGTTGAGTGGTTGCAACAGAGACCATATGACCTACAAAGTCTACAATATTTATTATCTGACCATTTACAGAATAATTTTGCCTACTCCTGGTCAAGAATATAATCATCTTGAGGACAGTGGTAATATCTTAAATATATTTACATTACCCCCTGTGCATACCTTAGAGAAAGTGCTCAAACTCTGGAGATTAGAAATCAGAAATTATTATATTTCCCCCAAACATACTATTCTTCCTTCTTTATTACCACTCTTTCTTATAGTTATCAACAAATATTCACTTGTTTGAGTTGAAAAATATCACTCTTACTAACTGTTCTCTCCTCACTGTTCATATCTGTTAATCATGTCTTATCAATTTTTGTGTTTATTCTGTTGAATCATCTGGGTATTCCTTCCTCAACTCAGTCCCCCTCTTTCCTCTAGATGTGACATTTAACTGAATATGTATACTTTTCATACATGATCTCATACTTTAAACATACATTTTTGCATATATAAATATTTTTAATACAGCGTACTATTTTTAATGTTTTAATAATTTACATATATGGTCTCATATTGTACCTCCATTTCATGGAGCAAATCTTTTTTTTCTTTTCACTCCACATTGTATTTTTTTGATTTATCCATGTTGACATATTTTCTGATTCATTTATTTGGTATTCTTTCAGATGACTAGACTATTTATCTGTTTTCCTACTGATGGACATCTGATTGTTCCCAATATTCCTATTAAAAATGATGCCCAGATATCTTGGCCACATGAATGAGGCTTTCTTTAAAGCCTAGAAATAGAAAATAGAAATACTGATCATAGGGTATGGTATTAGTTTCCTATTGCTGCTATAACAAATTACCACCAACTCAGTAGCTTTAAACAACACAAATTTATCATCTTCGAGTTCTAGAGATCAGAGTCTGAAATGGGTTTCACTGGACTAATATCAAGGTATCAGCAGAGACTTTCTTCCTCCAGAGGCTCTAGGAGAGAATTCATTTGCTTGCCTTTTCTAGCTTCTGGAGGCTGCCTGCACTCCTTGGCTTATGGCCCTTTCCTCCATCTTCAAAGCCAGCAATGCAGTATCTTCAAATGTCTCTCTGATTCTGACTCTCTGCTTCTGTCATCACATCTCCTTCTCTGACTCTGACTCTCCTGCCTCCCTGTTAAAAGGACCCTTGTGATTATACTAGGCCTACCCTGATTACCCTGATAACTCAGGATTATTTCACCATCTCAAGATCTTTAACTTAATCACACCGCAAATTCCCTTTTACCGAGTAAAGTAACATGTTCCAGAGATTAGGATACGGACATCTTTGTGGGGACGTTATTCAGCCTACCACAAGTATAAACATCATCGTAGTTATTAGATACTACCAATTTCCTCTCCAACGCAGTTATAGCAATTTGAATACTGCCTCCAGTGTTTCCATGTCTTCATCAATGCCTGCATTGTCAGCCTCTCTGGAAGGTATAAAATCTAAACTTACTGCTATTGCTTACAACTTTACATTTTGATATAATTTTAAACATACAGAAAAGTTGCAAGACTAGTAAAAGAAATCTTGTATGTCACTTACCTACATTCACACATTCTATATATTTTGCCCCATTTGAGACTAAGTTGGTAAAGTATGTCCCTTTATCTCTAAACATTTCAGTGTGTATTTCCTAAGAACAAGGATATTCTCTTATTTAGCACAATACATTTATGTAAATCATGGAATTTAATATTGATTCAATATTATCATATAATTTCCAATCACTATATGAATTTCATCAGTTGTCCCAATAGTATCCTTTATAACTATTTTCCCTTTGTTCATGATCCAATTCAGGATCACATATTGTATTTATTTGTCATTTCTCATTAGACTACATCCAGAAAATCTCTTCAGTCTGATATTTTGAAATTGTACAGGCCACTTATTGTCTAGAATGCTCTTCAATTTGGGTTTATCTGATTTTTCTTCACTATTGTATTCATGTTATATACATTTTGGCAGGAATACCCCAGAAATGATATTGTGTACTCAGCGCCTCTCATTAGGAGGCACACGATGTTGATTTATCCCAAAACTAGTGAATGATATCTTTGGTTACTTGTTTAAATAGTTTCTGCCAGATTTCTCCACTGTAATGTTATTATTTTTGCCTTCGTAGTTAATAGTAACCTGTGGGGAGACATTTTCAAACTATAACCATCTTGTTCCTTGAGGACAAGAGGACATCTTTGGGAGACTATTATTCTGCCTACCACAGTAGCCAAGGCTGATAATATCTCTGCCCTGATGGAAATTATATTTTAATGAGGGAGAAAGTCAACAAACATAGAAACGTGTCATAAATTTTTGAGAATAGATGAATACTTGAATAGAGCAGGGTAAGTGGAAAGAGATTGATGGGGATTGGGAGTTATAAAAGTTGACTATCTTGGGGCCAGCCCGGTGGTGCAGCGGTTAAGTGCGCACACTCCGCTTCAGTGGCCAGGGGTTCACAGGTTCGGATCCCAGGCACGTGCTGACGCACTGCTGATCAAACCATGCTGTGGCAGCGTCCCATATAAAGTAGAGGAAGATGGGCACAGATGTTAGCTCAGGGCCAATCTTCCTCAGCCAAAAAAAAGAGGAAGATTGGCATGGGATGTTAGCTCAGGGCTGACCTTCCTCACTAAAAAAAAAAAAAGTTGACTATCTTATCTCCATTTTATAAGCAGGGTTTTAAAACCAAGAATAGTTAGGCACTCTTCCCAATGTTAATGTAGCATCTACATCTTTGTCTCCAAATCTCATGCTCTTTCCATGATGCAGCTCTGCTTCACCATCTACCCAATTCTCAGGTTAAGATGGGAATGAATCTACCCACGGCGCTCACTATTGCATCCCTAGTGCCTGAAACATAACGAAACCTCCGTAATTGTGTTGTTGATATTTTTATTCCTCTAAGCCATTCTCATCTCCTATTTTTCATTGTTGCACTAAGCCAAGAGAATAAGGGAATTATTCTTCTAATACATACTCAGAAGTTTCCTTTAAAAAAATTTCTGTGAGACAAACCAATGGAAATATCTATAACCTATAATATTGCCCACATTTACCCACAGATTTTTTGAATGCTCTCTGCAGGTGGGCCAGACTCATGGATGAAATATCAGTAAGCAAAGGATGTGCCCTCTAAGAAAACAAACAGGGCAAAGTTACTCAAAAATTATGACCAAATGACCCATATAGTCATGAGGTCATCTTTAATAACATGGCATTTCTTTGAAGTGGAGAATAGTACTCAAGAACCAGGTTGCTTAATTGTTTGGGGGGAGGGATAATTTTCTTCACTTTCTTGATACCGCTATTTGAATCATCCCACTGCTTTAAAGTAAAATCCAGTGATTCCTTATTACCTAAGATAATCCCAAATCCCTGTCATCACATTCAAGGCCTTCACAATCTGGACCCAATCTGTCATTCCAGCTTCATTTCCTACCACTCTGTATTCTATGTAGACCACATCATGTTGCATCATAAATGTTTCCAACTTCCAAGGAAGTTCCTTGCATTCCACACTTTTATAAAAGTGTGAGTTCCATAAAAGCAAGGACAGTGACATTTATTTTTGTAGCATTGGTGGTTAGCACAGAGTCAGGGACATAATAGGTATCAATAGATGAACTATAACTGACAAGCTGAGTGAATAAATGAGTGAATTAATGTCCTTATCAGGACATTTTGACTGCTCAGTAATTCTATTCTTGTTTCTTAGATCTGTAATTGCACTTATCTATGTTAAAAATATGGAACATTTCCTTTATTTTCAGTGCTGAATTAGCTTAGGAATTTCCTCTTTTTTAGATTCAAGGCATTAGCTTGACTATGTCTCATGGTGAATGACTCTAGGGAAACTTTGGTCTGTATGTGCCCATCTCTTGATCAGCCATTTACCTTTGCTTTGGTACATTAGGACTTTAATAGAAACTGCCTAATCTACAGGTAAAGTCAGCA
Organism: Diceros bicornis minor; assembly: GCF_020826845.1. Classification (NCBI taxonomy): domain Eukaryota; kingdom Metazoa; phylum Chordata; class Mammalia; order Perissodactyla; family Rhinocerotidae; genus Diceros; species Diceros bicornis. The sequence continues at coordinate 26,668,356 of NC_080741.1, forward strand.
AGAAATGAAATATAGGTCATTCCTCAGTGGTATCAATTGAGCTGAGCAGCAAAATGTAAATCACTGAGAAATGGGGATGGTTCCTGCCACTTTGCACTTTGAAGTAAGTCTGAGGACTTCATGTGGCTCACAGGTCCCGGGCGCTACTTTAGAAAGCTAAGGAGAAAAGTCTCTTCCCTGTAAGGATCTACCTGACACCAGCAACTCTGAGCTCTAGGAAAGGGAAGTGAAGACTGTATTTTTCCCCTATGCTCTGCAATTGTCTAGCCCTATCTTTCATGTACATACATTATAGTATATGACCTTAAGTTTGTCACTTGGGTTCTCTAAACCTCAGTTACTTAATTCACAAGATGAAAATGATGTCCATTCTACCTTCTTGGCACAATTCTTTTTGAGCATTAAATAAAATATGCAAAAAGCATGGATAGCGGAACTTGTCGGTGCCCCACCCATAACTCTAGTATCTTTCAGTGTCCTCTGGCCAATACCCAATAAACTCCCAGTATCTGGAGCTCTATAGACACTGCCTTTTTTAGCAGAGGAACTGTGGAAAAGCCCACTGCCTGTGTGCTCACGTGTGTGTGCACATAGGCAACAGGTAGAGTGCTGAGAAATGAACACCTCCAGGAGTAACTCTCAACCATTGGTTCTTCAGAGCTAGTATATAAATATTCCAGTTGTCTAATACTTCAGCTTGCATGTTTATGATGTGTCTGTTTCGTATCAATTTCCAGAGTGCAGGTAAAGATTTAGCTCGAGTTGCACACCATCACAGCCAGCTTAATAGCACACCTTCCATTGGCTGCTTTCTATTCCTTTTATCATGTCTCTACCCGTGTTATCTGAACCTCCCGAATATACCACTTACAAATGGATCCAGGTCTCAGGATCTGCACCAAGGAGAACCCAAATAACAGCCTGTACATTGTGAAGGGCCACCTGAGTGGGGGATGATGATGTTATTATTTTGATACATTAGAAACCTAAAGCTAAAAAAACTTTTTGTGTTTGGGACTTTTCAGGGCATAGAAGGAAGGGAGATGTGAAGTGATCTGGGTGAGAGCCTGAGGTAGGGTCAGAAATGGAGCAAGGCAAGTGTCTAGCTGAGCCCCAGGATTTGGCCTGAGGGCAGATCATCAGACTTCAGCTCAGAAAAAAACATTTTTCAAACGCAGTAATGGTCTCTGGGCTCGCGAATATAACTCAGACAAAGAAAGGAATGGTAGCAGATTGCACCTGAGGAACAGTCCAACGTGTAGGAATATCCACAGCATGTAACTTTAGCCCTAAAAGGGACCTTACCAGCTCACACCAAGTTACCTTCACAATTTTTCTGCCACTTCTAACAGATTGATTCATTGTCCCAGAAAAACATTTGAGAAAGAAAACCAATAATGATAGTACTGGATTGTTACCCATAGAGCAAAACAAGAAGTCTTGATTTCATATTGATTGAAAAAATGAATAAATGATGAAGAGGGGATTGTCTTTCCTTAAAGCAGAATTCCAGCTAATAAATTTAGAAGAAATAAAAGAAATATAAATTGTTTCACGCAGGAAAGATCTGTGGATGCTAGGCAAAAGTATGATGAGAAAAAAATATTTACATAGTTTCAATGTATCTCCCCATATGACACCAGTTATGAGGGGAAAAATAGGAACTTTACAATTGAGAAATCTGGCGGATACCACCCTAACTTCACCAGTAATAAGACGCACAGGCATCATGAGCCTGAGATAAGCATGAGGCACTGAGAAGGCACGGCATCACTTCTGTGGTATTTTTACCAAAAATACACCATCACGAGAAAACATCAGACTAAGTCAAACTAAGAAACATCCTATGAATTAACTCTCCAGTATTCTTAAAAAGTTTCAAGGTTGTGAAAGACAAAGGTCAATGAACTTTTCCAGATCAAAGAAAAATAAGAAGCCACGGCAACCAAATGCACCCTCATCCTACGTTGGATCCTCGCTCAGTACAAGAACATTCGCGGGTCAGCTGGCAAAACTGGTCTGTAAATTTAAGTATTGATAGTGCGTCAGGGTTAATTTCCTGATTTTGATCATCAAACTGTAGTTATGTAAGATGTTCACATTTAGAGAATCTAGGTAAAGGGTATAAGAAATTCTTTGTACTATTTTTACAATTCTTTTGAAATCTAAAATTATTTCCAAATTACAACTAAAAAGAAAAAATATAAAATATTACAGACACAGTTACTCAAGGACATCCATACATTAGTCAGAAACATGCCAATCCCAAACCTCAAAACTAAAGACCAAAGTTTAGAAATCATATGCTGTTTAAATTAAACTTGGGTATTAAATCAGAAACTATTTCATGAAAATACTGTTATGTATCATTTGCTTCTTTGAAAATACGTGTTTTATAGGAATTCATCTTTGACAAGGTGTTGTGTGCCACTCTTAGCCTATCAATAACCAATGTTGTGGCTGAACCAGCCCTTGTGGTTCTTATTATGATTGCAAGATGCTCTTCAGCAATAACCATCAGGAAACTTTAAAAAAAAATTTATTCTTTACAGGACCTGGAAATTACATGGCACATCTGGGGCCACACAGTGAGGTCATGGGTAGAGATAGAGAGAGTACACGGTCCTGGGATTCGGCTTTTGTTGGGGTGAAAGGTGGAGGCCTAGGTTTTCACCAGCTCACTCTTTATTGGTGAACTTAAGACACAAGAGTGGGAATTTAAAGCATAGAAAGAGAGGAAACAAATGGCCCACATGATCAGTTATCAAAATCAACCACGGTTTCTAAAGCAAAGGAGCCTCAGTGCAGGAGGTGGCCTGGCTCTTTATCTAGTCATGTGCTGGCTATTTTTGAAGTGGATGCTTCTCCGAAGTGGATGCCTCAGCAATCAAAGCTTAAGTCAGGCACTTGCATTCCAAAAAAGAGAAAATCCAACTGTCAGGACTTATACTACACAAGGACTCACAAAACCAGTGCTTCTCTCTATTTTCACCACTAGGTTATATATCACTGGATGCCTCTGTGTCAATTTCCTTCTCTGAAAAAAATGGAGATAACAATCATCTGCCTCCTGAGATCTTGAAAGTAATTGTAATAAAGACAATCAAAACAATTATAGTGAAAATCCTCCAAAAGCAGTTCTTGCTATCCTCTGTACAGGTTCAATATTTCACTCTGAATTGAATGTGTTAAAAAAAAGTACTAGTATTTTTCACTCAAAGTGAATGTTTTGAAATATGATTATATTTTTCAACAGGTTTCTTTTTATTGAAACTGGATTTTTTTAACCCAAAACCTTCTTAGTTCTCAGGAGGCTGCCTTTTAATTATATCATTCCTTGATCTGGAGTCTTTCTTATTATTTGTTTAAATGTTATTGTTTGGACTTGAATTGCTTGCACCTGTTCAATTTCAGGGTTAGCATTTTCTGTGACACAGAATGAATTTTTCCTCCTGTTGCCTTGAGGACATTCATCAGAAACATCATGTTGTGCTTGATGGAGATTCTCCTGATGAAAAGGATCACAACAAAGAACAAGTTAATTTTTGGTAACAATCAATGGCACTGTCCAATGCATTTTCCCATTTCCTTCACGTTTCCATTTTCTTTCTCATTGTCCCCTAGCCTCCTGATTTTCTTCATGTAGAAAATGGACTGCAATTTTTTTTAAGAACTCCTATGGCTGCCTCTTGTTCTTAATTAAAACAGGAACCATAGCTTATCTGGAATCCTAACCTGGCTCTGAATGCTCAACAAAGAACCTCAGAATGATAGCTCAGACCAGGAAAACATAAAGAATCAAGGGGAATCTGTCTGTTCTTTTGCTAAAGAGAAATGGCCCCTCCTGGCTATGAGGAAACAAATCGCTACCCCAGTCAACTTTCTTTTCTTCTCTTTTAAATTATGTACATATATATATATACACATACACATTAATTTAATTTATATATTTATATATAAATTAAATTAATGTGTATGTGTATATATTATATATACATGCTTATTTGAGATTTGTTAGTTGTGTTGTGCTATTTTCACACTAAAAGGTATATTATGAATCCACTTGGAATGGCTAAATTATTTGTGAATTTATTGTACACCAGCTTTTTCACTGGTATTAATCTTGCTTAGCACCTAGGAGACTTCCTTTGTAGTGTATGGGGATTGTTGAAATGAAATGCGGTGTTATTATGACATTGTTCTGCATTCAATACAACCTCAAGGGCAGCCAAGCTGACCTGAAATGGCCAATTTACCCAGCTCGGTTTGTCAGAGTGTTTTTGCATGTTGAAAATTATCTATTCAACTCAGGAAGAGTATTTTTCTCTCATAAATACATATTTGGTATCCCTATGCATTATTAACTATACGCCAAGAATTAGTCTCCCTAAATTGCTATAAGAAAATCAAATGACCCATGTTTCTGAAGAGTTTTGGATGGAAGGAAGCAACTATGAATTAAGAATATAAAGTCTAGCTTCTAACTATAACAAAGGGAATGAGTTTCCATCGCCAATGCTCTCAAGCAGTTCTTATAATTGCAATACTCAAAAGGAATTATCACTATTCTACATATACTAACCAATGCCTACAAAATAGAACGTATATGGCCAAGTGACACAGTTGCCTGGAAATTCAGCTTATGATTAAAGAGTTTTCTGTTTGTTTGTTTGTTTTTCCCAAAGAGCTAATACCATCTTCAAAACACAGTAAAGACCACACCAAAATGTATATTGCCAGATAACCCTCATGTGTCTGGATAGACTCTGTCATGGAAACACCCTAAGTGAGGTAGGAGAAATGGGGACGAAGAATCACAAGAAAAGAAGGAGGTGAATGAACATAGAGATTCCAGAAATATGTCCAATTGGGCCATCAAGTGGCTTCTCAAGTTTACCTCAGGCCAAAGTTGTATTAATTTCTTTCATTTCTTAAATGGGGAAATAGAATAATTTTTATTTTAGTTATAAATATTCTGAGAGTGTAGGTCATCTGCGTAATGGTTTCCATTAAGATTCTTTCAATATTTCTTTCTGCTTAATTTTCACATGTGTGCTAACATTACCATAGAAAGCTCCACTAAAGTAACATATTGTTATAGCTAAATGTTACAGGTGTTACATTATAATTCATGATAAAAGGTTATTCATTAGTTCAAGGTTCTGTTAGCACAATCTTTCTGCCTTCATGACTAAAAAGTAACAACGTTTTTTGGTAATAGTGAGTTAATTGTTCGTTTTCCTAATGTTAGCCCTTAAGAAAATGTAAAGAATGTGGTGACAATATTGTTCCTTGGCTCATTAAATAGAAGGATATAATAGTGTACTTGAAAGAGCTACAATCACAGAGTTAGAAAAACTGGGTTTGAGATTCACCTTCTGTGCCTGCATATGTCATTAAGAAAGTACTTTCTTCTTTCTGAACTTGTTTCTTAACTGTATGATGGGAACAAGAACAACTGAACCTATCCTTTAAGGATGCTGTGAGACTCAAGTGTGATGGTGTATGTGACCATGCATGGATACACTTGTGTAAAGTATTATTACCATTATCTTAAAATTTTTAAGCATTTGCCTATGAGTAAATATGACCAGTTTTTCCTCCCAAATTGCACCAAAGGCTCTGAGGTTTTTATACGGTTCTTTAGATATTTACAAGCAATCCATGATACAAACATAAATCCTTAAATAATAACAAATTATATTAATATTGAAAGCTATTTGAAATAAGGAACATACTATAACATAGAGAGAGTTGATAGCATTGGATATGGAAACTTTAGGAAACCACATGTAATACTTTGATGGATGCTGATGAACTCTGCCTTCTCCTCAGGCATCCTTGTGTGGTGGAATCATTTAGCACCTAAATAAATCCTAAGGCTCATATTTTTGTAAAGTGGCTCAAGACGACGAAGTTCCTTTCTTCTGGGAGAGCAGTGGGTTTTGTTCAGGAACATCTGAAGATGTTGAACTGGGGAATTTAAAAGAGAGGGCTGCAGGGAGGACATGGGAGCTGGTGGGCAGTGAGATCTGGAATGAGAGAGTAGCTGCAGGAACACTCTCATTTCAACAGCTGAGTCTGAAAGAGTCTCTGCACAATCTAAGTGAGCAAGTAATTTGGACAGAACTTCCACTTCCCTTTCTCCACACTGTACTTTTCTGAGATCTACCTGACCATCCCAAACAGCTTCTCCTATACCCCCTTGCAGACCTGATTGTTTGATCTGAGGACAAGAAATGTTCAGGGTGGCCTGGAGAAGGGATGGACCTTATCTATCTACAATCTTCTCCAGAGGAATGTGACCAGAGTTTTGTCCACCCACACTCCTTATGAGTTTCACCAGCCGGAGGCACCACCAACTGGCCACAACCCCTGTGTCCTGCGTGATCTGGCCCTGTCCATCTTTTAAATTTCATCCTGAACCATTCTCCTCTTGACTTACTACACTCTAGACATGCCAAGCTCCTATTCATTCTTTAAAAAATGTTATCTTTCCCACCTCAGGACTTCTATATTTTCTATTTTCTCAGCCTAGAACATTCTCCTCTCTGTTCTTCATCTGGTTGGCTTCTCCTCATGTATGAATTATAAACAGATTGGTGGACTAGAGTGAGAGCAGTAGTGGGCTCACAAATATATAAACAGAGCAAGGTACAAAATAAAGCTGGCGTTAACACTTTGAGAAGAAAGAGTGGACCGCTAAATAAATGGTATTAGGATACTTAGCTATAAAATTTGGAGAAAAATATTAGTTTCTAAAAATAAGTTCAAATGAATTAAAGCCTAATATATTTTTAAAAGGCATTAGAAAATAGATGAAAATATGTTCTTAAACTTAGAGTAGAAAGGGACTTCTTAAACCAACACAAATCACAAAATCTTTAATTACTCTATAAAAATGAGAATTCTTCTACAGGAAAAAGCACAGAAATAAAGTTAAATGTAAGTGGCAGACCTGGAGAAAATATTTGCAATATATATTGCAAGGGAATGATATCCTGTGACCAAGACAGCCTCACTTAATGTTCCCCTCACCTTCTTCCTGACTCTAGGCCCTGACCTAACTTTTCTTAGAGAATTTTCTTTAGAAAATGTGTAAATGTAAATTCTTTCTCTGCCCCTTTGAGATATACATAAATCTTTTTTTCTCATTTTTTTTTATTGGGGTAAAATACACGTAACATAAAATTTACCATCTTAATCATTTTAAGTGTATAATTCTGTGGTATTAAATACATCCATAATGTTTTGCAATCATCATCATCATCCATCTTCATAACTTTTCCTCTTATAAAAATGAAACTCTATACCCATTAAACAATAACTTCCCATTCCTGACTCCCCACAGCCCCTGACAACCACCTTCTGTCTCTGTGGTTTGACTACTCTGAGTACCTCATGTGAGTGGATCATACAGTATTTGTCTTTTTGTGACTGGCTTGTTTCACTTAGCGTAATGTCCTCTAGGTTCATATGTGTTGTACCATTTGTCAGATCGTGCTTCCTTTTTAAGGCTGAATAATACTCCATTGTATGTATATACCACATTTTGCTTATCCATTCATCCATTGATGGATACTTGGGTTGCTTCCATGTTTCAGCTTTTGTGAATAATGCTCCTATGAACATGGATGAACAAATATCTCTTTGATAACCTGTTTTCAAATCTGTCGAGTATATACCTGGATGTGGAATGGCTGGATCATATGATAATTCTATTTTTAACTTTTTTTTTTTTTGAGGGAGATTGGCCCTGAGATTGCCAACCTTGTTTTTCTTTTTTCTCCCCAAAGCCCCAGTACACAGTTGTATATCCTAGTTGTAGTTCTTGCTAGCTCTTCTATGTGGGACGCCGCCTCAGCATGACTTGATGAGTGGTGAGTAGGTCCGCACCTGGGATCTGAACCAGTAACCCTGGGCTGCTGAAGGAACGCACAAACTTAACTGCTAGGCCACTGGGCCAGCCTCTATTTTTAATTTTTTGAGGAACCACCATACTCCCTTTCCCTAGGCATGCACGGTCACCTTCTAATTTTCCCCATATATGCAGTTGTTTTTGAATGTTCTAATCCTTAATTTCTGGCTCCTGAAAGTGAAAAAAAGACGAGAATGAAGGAGGAGGAAGGGCGCTGGACCTTTTTAATCCCCTGGAAGTGACTTCAGTCAGAGAGGAAGTTACTTCAGTTACTTGCAACAACGAGGGGAGGTCAACAACAATGACCACAGCTTTTTTGTCTGCCCCTCTGGGATCAGAAGTAGCAGTCAGCAATCAAAGCACAGATTCCCAATATCTTGAGGACAAGGTACTTTTGCTCTATTCTGGTCCCCACAAGCCGTGTGCATAGAACACGTACAGAGCTGTCTGCCATGACTGGGAGTGGAGGATAGGTGGCTGCTACTGTGATCAGAGGTGAAATTGAGCAAAACTAACCGCCATTTACCAATCAAGTCTTCTCCTGGAAGTTGCAAGCATTCAATAGACTCCAGATGATGAAAATACTTAACAACAGATAGATTCTGCCAGTGCAATTGTTGTCTAAGTGGGGAGATAGATTCCCGGTGCTTCCTACCCTGCCGTCTTCCCAGAGTCCTCTCTGTAAATCTTTAAAAATGCCTCTTGCCAGTTTTATAACCCAGGAATGTCTTTCTCAAAGGCCTGTGAGCTGTGTCTTTGAAATGCAATCTTCAAGGGAGCTAGCACCCCTATCTCCCAGTATCTGTGGAAATGTAAGAGCCTCCCTCCAAGTTATAAAACTACCTCCTGTCATGAATATATGAGAAAGTTTACTTTTCCTTGGGCAAAACTAATTAGCAAACACAGGTGGCCTGTGTTATCCCTCTCACCTCAGTACTTAAAACTTCTCTGCCCTTTGGTACAACAGACTTGAGTTCATATTGAGCTCTGGTCTCTCTACCTTATTGCAATAGCCTTGAATAACGTCTTCCTTGTGTGTTTAATTTTGTCTGGTGCAACTTTTACTTTGACACCAGAAAGCATACAGAGTTAGCACAGACAGAAAAAAAACAGACAGCCAAATTTTAAGTGGTGAATGAAACCGTATATTCACATAATAAAAATCTAAAATGGCCAATAAACATATGACAGCTTCTTAAACTAACCAATTTTTGTCAGAGAATTACAAATCATGAAAACAATAAAACATCAAACCTTAACATTAACCAGTATCCAGGCTTGGCAAAGGCATGAACGGATGGAAATTCTCATATATTTCTTATGGGAGTAGATTTTTAAGCATTGGTTGGTATCCATCAAAATTTTAAATGGACATGCCTTTTTGTCCCAGAAATATAATTTCTAGTTATCTATCTTAAATAATTTCTTATTAATTAGCTATTAAAAAGAATAATAGAAATCATTTGTTAGAATATTTAATGACAAAGTAGTTACATTTTAATGATGAAAAGAAAATTTAGTTTCAGAAGGAATGTCTCCCCTAAATGGAAAAATGACTAAATGGAAATGCAGGACACAAAATGTTAAAACATGGTAGATTTAAGGAATTCGTTTTTATTATATTCTTTATACATTTTTTGTAATTTCCAAAATTTCTCCTATTAGTTTTACAATAAAAAACATTAATAAATTGTTAGAACAAAAATACACAATTAAATTAAAAATTGCTGATAGTATTGACTCACATCAAAATATAAATCTTAGCTTTAGTACAGACTCTTTGTCATTGCTCTACAGTAACCTCCCAGAAATGAATGAGTTCTCAGAGAGATTTAACATCTGAAATGGGGCACTTGAAAATTAAGTCATCTCATCCACTTTCTTCATTTCATCTCTGGAAAAAAGAGAGAAAGAGAGCATACCCTCAAAATAGCATTCAACATTACTTTGATATCAGGATTATTGCTTAAAAAGATTCTTAAATCTCACCTTTGCATCTTCTCCTTTTGAAGGCCTGTTATTGCAGGCGAGGAAGTTTCCCACCAGTGTGTACCATCTCAAGACTCAGAAATAAGTAGCATCTTTCTAAATATTGCATGTACATTTGATGGAGCCTGGGTGTTTGTTTCATCTTTGGCATGTGCTGAATTTCATCTGCTTCTCTCTTTTAGGCATAGTGATGCCTGCAGCCTGTAAAGCGCTAGGCACATTGTGGACACTGTGATAAATATTAAATGATGATGATGGTAATGACAGAGCAGAGCCCTGTCTTTGCAGCTGTATAATTCCTCCCTTACATTGTGTGCCTTCTCAGATAGCTGTCACATCCTTGCTTTCAGAGGCAGAGATTCCTTGCCAAATGAAAGCTTGAGAGGAGCACATTACATCCTCATGTCGTGGTGGGAGGGTGAGATGCGAATGCCTACAGCCATACACGTCACTTAGAGACACATCTATTTGATAAATACTGTCTCGAGAGCCAATTCAGATTGACTACCTGGCCAATTCGATCAAGTGTACAGATGTCTGATCCAGGGAGTTTATTCGATACCCAACTACTGGCCAATTCCAGGGGGAAAAAAACCCAGCCCACTGAGACCTTTTAGTCAGCACATTTTAGTTGAGTTATATTAATTTAACAATCATGTGTTTTTAGATAAATATTTTTAAACATGCAATTTAATTAATCTATTTATTGAACGACTGAGTCGATATTATCATCAATATCAACATCGACTTTTAAGTAATTGATAGTACTATCAAGACTTACAATTTGCTAGGTATTGTACAATTTGCTAAGTACTTTTTATGCATTTTCTTGTTTAATATTCAAGCAAAAACCCTGAATAGGTAGACACTGATACTATACTTTGTACACATGGAAAAACCGAGGCCAAGAAAACCTCAGCGGTTTTCAATGGGTCACAAGTAAGTAAGAGAATGTGTCCAATTCACTTCCCTGTGACTCCATAGTTTTTATAAGCTTTTTTGAGAATATTCTGAGAATGGAAAGAACACCTTAACAATAATAGTATTCATTCACCTATGTATTTTAAAAATGTGTACTAAGTATCTCTTGTTCAAGTTCTAACAAGAAATAAGCATAACTGAAGAGTAAGAAAAATTTCAAGTTCATGCGCTTCAAGCTAGCAATTCCACTTCTTATAACCATTTTTAAAATGGTAATTCTATTCAAATTACAATAAAATCTACAGATAAGAAAATGTGCTTGTCCCGGTAATAAAGGAATGGTTTGAAACCACAGAATGGAATATTCTTCAATCCTTAAAATGGAGTATTATGAAGACTAATAAGCTCAAAATGCTGACTGTATCACAGAAAATAAGAAAAACATCTGCATGTAAACTGGCTGACTGCATGATGTTAAAAAAGCTAAATAGGAAATAAGACTAAAAAGTACAACAAATGTATGTTAGGCCGTAAAGATTGTGGGTGTTTTTCTTTTATGTTTCAGTAATTTCTAAAAATTTTTTATGTTAATTTTATAATAGAAAAGATTTTAAAAAGAGATCCACTATCAATCAAATCAGATCAGCTTCTTTGTTCTAAATGGTGGTCATATTAAATTATAACTAAAATTTAATCATATATGTATTTTTTCTTTCTCAAATAGCTAATTAATTCAGCAGAAAGAACAGTCATGATTTATCAAAAGTGTTTAAAAAGAGATACTTTGCTAAATCGTTGGCTGGATTCATTTGCATAATATCTTTTCTTTGATTACACATTTCCAACTGTATGCTCACTGAAAAGGTATTTTTTTAAAAGGGAGAGAACTTTAGGAATTTTGATTATGATTTATGCAATTTATGATTTACATAGTTTACTGGTGCTTTATATTTTAATTGACTCACCATCACTAGCATATTGAAATTGTATTTTAGTGCACTAATTGAAAAAAAAGTTGTCAATTTCTGCGCTTAGTCATGCAGCTATAAATTTCATTGTCTCCTTCATGAGATTAAAGAGTATCTAATTAAGACAATGATTTTAATCCATGAATTCATGAGGCATTTCCTAAGCTTTCCTGGGTTTCTACTAAATTGCATAATAAACTAGATTGTAAAGGGAAGCCATATCTGAAGAAAAATAATTTTCGCCTTGTCTTGGGAATGGAAACATATTCATATAGAAGCTCCCCATAATGGGAAGTGGGGAGGGCCTGCTGTGAATCCTTGGCGTTCAGAGTCAGGCCTCCAAAGAAGTGCCCTGGAAGTTAATAGGGCAGACAACAGTGGATAGGAAGGTTTTTGTGACAAAATGGGGCTGTCAAAACCATCTTTGTAGTAAATCACTTTATTTTAAAGTATTTTATTCTATCTTTAAATGCTGGCAACTTCTGATGTTAATTCCTTTCTAAAACATCTACAGTAAAGCTTTTAAACTAGAAATGCTTGTTTAAATTAAGCACTTAGACTATGCAAGAAGGTATTTTATTATTCCAACTGGAAAAATAAATACTGTTCTTGATTTCCCAGGAGTAGGTGAGCTCTGTCTTTTTAGAAATCCATCCACCCATCTGTCTGTCTGTCTGTCTATCGCTCTAGTTGCTATTTTCCCAAGTGTTCTGTTACTCTCCCCATTTATATATTGAAAATAAACATATTCCTTCTTTAAGTACCAAAGAGTCATAAAAGTTTGTGATAGGAATTATTTATTTTTTCTTCAACATTCAAGCTACCAATTTCTTTTAAAAAAATTCTTTTAAAAAATGTCTATATTAATTCATTTGTTCAAATGCAAATACCAAAATAAGGATTCAAATTTATTTCAATTGTTTCCTCTTGTAATCCTTAGAATACTCATAAAAAGAGGTACTGCCTTTTTTTTTTTTTTAATTTTTTGTTTATTGCAGTAACATTGGTTTATAACATTGTAAAAATTTCAGGTGTACATCATTGTACTTCTATTTCTGCATAGATTACATCATGTTCACCACCAAAATACTAATTACAACCCATCACCACACACATGTACCAAATTATCCCTTTCACCCTCCTCCCTCCCCCCTTCCCCTCTGGTAACCACCAATCCAATCTCTGTCCCTATGTGTTTGTTTATTGTTGTTATTATCTACTACTTAATGAAGGAAATCATACGGTATTTGACCTTCTCCCTCTGACTTATTTCACTTTGCATTATACCCTCAATGTCCATCCACGTTGTCACAAATGGCTGGATTTCATCGTTTCTTATGGCTGAGTAGTATTCCATTGTGTATATATACCACATCTTCTTTATCCATTCGTCCCTTGATGGGCACTTAGGTTGCTTCCAAGTCTTGGCTATTGTGAATAACGCTGCAATGAACACAGGGGTGCATGTACCTTTGCAAATTGGTGTTTTCAAGTTCTTTGGATAAATACCCAACAGTGGAATAGCTGGATCATATGGTAGTTCTATCCTTGCTTTTCTGAGGAATCTCCATACTGTTTTCCATAGTGGGTACTGCCTTTTAAGAATAGTTTTGTGGGAAAAAAAATCTTGCTTTGCCATTCTAAGGTTTGACTATTAGTATAAATATTGCTATGAAGAAATTAGTAGAGGCTGAATGCTTTATAAACATAGTGGACAGATTTATCTTCTATTCAGAGATAACAGTTTGTACTATCCCATTGCTGATTTAAAACACAATAGTTGAGATGTAAGCAAAGACAAAATTGAGTTATATCAAGGTGCTGTGTGTCACTGCGCTAGCCAGGGTATCTAATGTAATTTGTCTGTTATAGTGTTTATGAAACATTCCATCCGGCACAATATGCCTCTAAGACAGAAGGTGTTGGCATATTAAAGACGCAAGCATCTCACACATGACTATTTACCCATTTATTATTTCAGCAGAAAGGGAGACAACCTTTAGAAAACAGTGAAGAGATTAGCAAACTCAGACATTTGACTCAAATATAAATTTGAGGACTACTACATTCATAATTCATCAAGATATTTTGACAGGAAGTGGGATTTTGTTTTGAAGCTAAAAGCAAATAAATCCCAGAGAATTTTTTTCTTTCTGTTAATGGAAATCATACCTTTTACTTTGCTTGGCTAATTTTCATTTTAAGAGAAAGGGATTCTTGAAACAAAAATTGCAATGTCACTTCAAGTTATGTTAACAGAGAAAATTTTCAGGCAGAGTCCAAGAAAGAAAAACACTTCATTATAGATCCAGCTCTCTCATTAAAAACAAAAGAATCACTAGATGGTGTTGATTGCATTTCATGGATCTTTTAACAAATTGCAGTGAATGCTATCTTACCACGCATTCCCACTCTCGTCTAATTTGGCACATTTTTTTTTTATAATAACTGCCAGGGTGATAAGACCTAGAATTGAAAGGAGGGAATGCCTCCCAATGCCGAAGGAGAGAAGAGTTAAATGTCCTGTTTTACATACTGAGAATAATGGGCATGTTGAAACTAAAAGCACATTCACATTCTCAGCGATATTAATTCTGCAATTATCATAATTTGAGAAGATACTATGTGGGAGATACCTAGTCCGGCACCTCACACATTTCATCTCATTTAATCCTCAAAACAAATCTTGTGAGGATGCTATTATTACCCCATTTTTTCTATGAGGAAGTTGAGGTTAAAAGAGGTTAAGCAATTATTTAAATTTGGCTTTGCCCTCAGGAATATCTGACTCCAAATCCTATATTCTTTCCATTGAGATTTCCTGAGATGGAATATTCTAGGAAGAAGTCACACTATGGGAGTACTTTGATAAAGTATAATTAAAAATATTCTAAATCCCATTAGAAGCTCAGGGGTTTCTCTGAGTAGATTATTCAATCTTACTTCCCTGAGTTGAAATTTAAAGAATTCATCAAATACAAATCCGGTATTCTTACCTCTAAAACACATTCCAACAGATCTGTGCCTCTAGCCGTTCTCTTCTGCCTGGACTTCAATTCCTCCTGCTCCAGAGCACTGCACCTCCATGTCTTTTTAACATGTGAAACAGAATATGTGGCATGTTGACTTTATTTTCCTCTCTGCCAAACTGTCATTCCTTTTAAACATTTCCATTGTTGACAAAACCACCGTATGATAATAAACTTGGCATTCTCTCTCCTTTTTGGTTTTTCTTTTTTACTATCAACTCCGGCCATTTCTGGCCCACTACATTGCACAGAAAGATAGCTTCTTTTTCAGACCCACACTAAAAAAGAAAAACTTCTAATTTCAAATTGTTTTCTAAATGCCTTCTTTTCCTCATGGGTCTTTCCTTGACATCAATAATCCTGCTATCTATAACACACAAGATCTCACCCTGTAAAAACAATAATAAAAATATCTTACACAGTAAGAACCATAGTTACGCACTATTGCCTTAATCTACGTCTCTGAAATAATGGTTTCACCCACTTCTCCAATTAAATGAAAATTCCAGGGGATGGTCTTTCAATTTCTTCACTAATTTACAAATTAACGGCACTCCCCTATACTTGCTGCCTTAATATCTCCATACATGAGTTGTTTGATCTTCTATATGATAAATTCCACCTGCCTCTTCTCTTCATAAACTTTACATATATTTCTGTATATACACACAAACATATACATACATGCTGTGTGTACATATATGCATATGTTATACATTATAATATAATGTGATATAATCATTTCCAATGCAGGCATTCATGGTGTTGAAATCCTTATTACTGTCAACCTCAATGATAGTATTAGCTAATAATTATTAAGTACATATTATATTAAGTGCTTCATAGACATTATGTCCTGTAATTATTAAAATAACTATGAGGAAGAAATGACAAGGAAAGAACCAAAGATGTGACTTGTAAATAACTAATAAGAAGGGAAGTAGGTCCATAAGCTGTTTCTTGCTATATTTTCCATTATTTGAAAAAATAGGTTCAAAAAATTCTGCCAATAAATTCAAATTCAAAAGCAATCTTGCCAATCTCTAACAAGCCTTAGCCACACTTTTTTCATTTTTTGAGATAACATTTACACGTAGTGAAGCGTACAAATCTTAAGTGAATTTTAGAAATGTATATACTCAGTTAACTACCACGCTGTTCAAGACATAAAGCATTTCCGTCACCCCAGAAAGTTCCTACATGTTCCTTCCAGACAATCCTCATCAACATAAGGATCAATGTTCTAATTTCTAACACTGTAGATTAGTTTTACCTTCTCTTGAATTTTATATAGATTGAAACATGCAATGTACACTGATTTATATCTGGCTTCCTTCTCTTAACATAATGCTTTTGAGATTCACCCATGTCTTACGTGTATCATTTGTTCATTCTTTTTATTGCTGGGGAGTGGTCCATTGTGTGAATAGACCACAATTTCTTTAATCACTCCCCAGGTGTTGGATATTTGAATTGTTTCCAATTATTGGACGTTATTAAAAAATTTTGTGGGCGTAAGTTTCCTAATGGAATTTTTAAAAATGATCTGAAAAAGTTACTTTACTCTTACTTTCTTCCTAACAGGAATACATATTTAATTTCTGTCTGTTAAGCTATCCTCTTCTGTTAGATTGCAATTATCATGAGGAAAAGGATTGTATCCTTTTATCTATCCTCCTCTGCTGGCCAGCACATGACACATGGAAGATCTCAGTTCATAAGTATTAGCTGGATTAAACTTTGTCAAATTTCTACTTAAGACAGCTCCTCAGAGAACCCTGTTTTGAGATCCAAAACTAACCTCCTAGCACTCATGAACATTGTTCTGTGTTCTGTCCTTTCAGGGACTTTTGTTTGAGGGTCTCTGGAATTGTATGTCTCCCCTGCCCTCCTTAGTAATCCTGGTTTGTATTTCCTTTGTGACAGTACACAGGGACCTTCACGTGGTCGTTACCCACTAACGATGGGTGACTGCTTCATCAGCCTCATCCCAAGATGTAATACACACACCACACACACACACACACACACACACACACAACCGCCAAATCCCCTTCAACCCTCTAGGTTGAAGGCTTACCTCAGGGAAGAAGGCTGGAATAACTCTGTTTATTCAGATTCATCTCTTTATGGAATTATCTCCTGAAGGAAAAGGGTAAAATATGAAGGAGCAGGGAAAGTTCAGGAGCCTTGCTCCTAACACTGAGCAAAAACAGTATAAATCAGAAGACACTGTAGTACCCCAAACTAGCCACTAAAACATATATATTTGATTCTCAAAATCACATTATAAAAGAATCACAAGTCTGGGAAAATCTTCCAACAAATTAAAATACAAAACTTTCCAGCATATGAGAACAAAAGTTCACATTTCTGTTTTCTCATAATGGCACAGTATAACAGAAATGACTAAGCCATAGACCACATAAATAGTTCTCAAATGTTAGTGTGCAAAAAAACCTGGGGATTGTGTGGGAAATTCAGATTCTCAAGCCTCATGTTCAAGTATTCTATTTCAGTAATCACATCTTAAATAAATGCACCAGGTGACTCTTACGCAGGTGTCTAAGGTTTTGCTGCTCAAAGTGTGGTCCTTGGACCACCAGCATCAGCATCATCTGTGAACCTTGCTAGAAATGCAGTATCTCTGGGCCCTCCTGAGACCTACCAAATCAGAACCTACATTTTAAGAAAATCCCCAGATGCTTCTTATGCCCTCTGTGTTTTGAAAAGTACTGTACTACATACTCTACACGCTGTGAGAAACACTGGATATACAAACCAACTAGTGCTGGTGATCCTGCTGGCTCTTTGTTGGTTATTTCTCTTTCCCTAGAAAACTCTAATTGTATGGTAACACAATATAAAAACAACAACAAATGGCATCTGGCATTTGTTAAGCACTCACAATGTTCCAGGCCTACACTAAATGATTCCCATGATAATTTTATTTTACAGTCCTCGTAACTGGGAAGCATTGCAGGCTACAGGAGAGAGTGTGCCCTTGGGGACTGGACAGGCCTCGGTTTGAATCTTGATTTTTTTATCTGCTAAGAACATAACCTTAGTCACGCTTTGTAATCTCTCTGATCATTAGTATTGCTCCTCTGGAAATAACGTCTCCATTGCAGAATTTGGTGAGAAGTAAAAGAAAAAATACGCATGAAGTGACTCACCGCATGGTAAGTTGTCATTCTCTCATTTCTGGATCCAAATAAAATATATATATGCACTCCATTTACCCTGCCCTCCATGCAATGCTGATTTGTTATAATTATATTTGTTCTTTTAATACTTTTCTTTAAATATAAAGATATTTATTTTCACTATAGTGTATTTTTTCACGTGTTCTGAGTGCTTTATTTTTTTCTCATTCAATCAAAAACATTCTACGATTCTGTCATGAATCAAGATTTTTCTGCAACATGTCACTTACTCCACTGCAACCCCTCTTTATTTTGTGTTCTCTCAAACTGTTTTGAACCTATAATGGCTGACAAAAGCTGTGCAACTGATGTAGTAGACCTGACCCAAATAAATAAGGGGACCATATAATGCTGGTTATTAAAATGCTAGTTTTATGGTACATGGAGCAGCTGTAAGGCGGTTGTTGAGGAAACAGATGGTGAAGATCAGCCAGCACATAGGGATAAGTGGACATCTTTTGACATCATGAAGGCATCATAAGCTTTGCTGCACCCCAGGAACCTGATCAACAATTGTATGAATGGAGCTGGAAGAAACTAGTACTGGAGGCAAGTCATGACTTTAGAGTCTTAAAGAGAATGCAAGACAACAAAATAATTCTGAGAACACAGCTCCACTGTGACCGGATTATAATAATATTACACAGCCCTAATTCAGGTGGTGTTCCCATTTTCAGAAATACATCCTCCAAACTAGGCAGAATCAGATATGGATTCCTTTTACTTTGGTCAACTTGCTGCTGCAAAGAAGTCATAAGCGGAAAAGATAGCAACGGAATTGACTCATATCCTTAGGATCTGAATGCCATTAAAAACTTGAATCTGAATCAATACATACAAAGCCATGTAACATAATTAAATTGTTTCCTAGTATGACTATGAAATTTGTAGGACCACCCCCCCTCACAGGAAACTAAGTTATCTTTCTCAGAATCTCGGGCATTGTTCATATATCTACTGTTGAAATTATTTGTTGCAATTAAGGCAGGGACTGTAACTTATTAATACGTTTTTCTGCAGCTAGTAGCACCCTGCCTGGTACAGAAAATGTCCTCAAGAATTATGTGCTAAACCGAGCTAAAGACAGGAAGACGGGCTATAGAAATTGAGATTTTTCTGACCCAAAGAAGAAAAATGTGATGTTAAAATAGGCAATTCCTTTTTATCACAACTTTATACCATATTGAAATATTTTAACTATTAATATTGAAGGATTATTCTCCAATTCTACTAAATCAGGATAAATTGCTTTACCATTGCACCAAGAAGGACTTTCATAAATTACGTAAATACTTCCTGACCAAAATATGTCAGACAATAGAACACATCCACTAAAGAGATTGGAGAACCTTTTTTTAGAGTTAAAAAAAATACATATAAACATATACATGTACACACACATATGTAAAGATGGTTCAGGCACAGTGTAATATTTTCTGGATAAAATGAAATGACAGAGTGATTTCTTTTTAAGTAATAGTAACTTAAATGATGGATTAAATATGATTAACATTATTTATAATATTACATTAAATATGATATAAAATTATATGTATTACCCCATAGTCATATCACCAAAGACAACCACTGGGCCAAGTTCTATCTTCATATTGTTCAATTGCACATTGTGAAATTTCAAATTCTATTCTTGGTCCAATTTCTTTTTTCTTTATTACTATTTTCTCTCACTCATATGACATATGGTATTGGTTTATCTTAAATTTGAAAATTAGTGATCCTTGGGCCATGCTCAACTACATATGTATTCTGTATGGAATGCAAAATATTTTAAACAGTAATTTTTTAAAATGTCTCAGTAAATTTTTATAAATTTTACCTAAAACTTTTATATATATTTAATCTTATTTTTAGTAACTAGTAATATTTGACAACATGCTGAGGTGTACAGAAGATCTTCAGCGACAAAAATGTTTAACTTTGTAACTCAGCATTTCCTGCACAATAGTTTAATTCATTCATCCATTTAAAAATATTTATTCATTGCTTATCATCTAAAAAATATTGCTTAAGGCAGTAGAAATACAGCATAAGAAAGCAAACATAGACTCTACCATTCTGGAGCTTATTTTCTAAAAAAGATAACACAGTCATGAGTTATTTGAGTACTCAGTTCCCTGTATTTGTAATAACTGCTGTAAGGAAGAAAGAGAATAATGAAGTCATGCAACAGTGACCTAGTCTTGTTTTAGTTTAGGGTTGGGAGGGAAATCAAGGAAGCTCTTTGAAGTAATATTTAATTGAGCTCTGAAGGGTAAATACAGAATATTTAGATTAATAAGGGAGAGAAGAATCACATTGAGGAATATTGTATGCAAAGGCCCTGATGTAGGAAAAAGCAAATCACAATCAAGGAACCAAGAGAAGACCAGGGTGGCTGGTAGAGAGAAAGTATGTAGGAACCATGATCAAAGGACAGAAGAGTCCATCAAGGCAGATTATGTGAGAGCATGGAGAACATAAACAACGTAAAACCATCGAGGGATTTTAAGCAGGGGACTCACATGGTGTACCAGATTTTCATCCTCGTAGTCTTACTCTAACTGCTCTGAGTGAAGGAATTTCATGTCTAGTTATATGACAAACTAGTTATCCATACCAAGTCCCTCCTGGTTCAGGGAAACAAATTGCTTGATAACTTATTTAAATTTTTTAAAGCATGCCTGAGCTTATGAGAAAGAGATTTTCTCCAATGCTGAAAACAATAAATACAAATCCAGGGCCAGCCCGGTGGCTTACTGGTTAAGTGCGCGCGCTCCGCTACTGGCGGCCCGGGTTGGGATCAGGGGCACGCATGACACACCGCTTCTCCGGCCATGCTGAGGCTGCATCCCACATACAGCAACTAGAAGGATGTGCAACTATGACGTATAGCTATTGACTGGGGCTTTGGGGAAAAAAAAGGAGGGAGATTGGCAATAGATGTTAGCTCAGAGCCAGTCTTCCTTAGCAAAAAGAGGAGGATTAGCACGGATGTTAGCTCAGGGCTGATCTTCCTCACACACACACAAAAAAAATTTAATAAATATAAACCCATAAGAGAAAATGAAACCAAGAACCCCATTTGGCCTGAAAGACATGGGCCAATGCGTTGGAGTCCTAAAGTTGAGTTTTAGAGGTCCATGCACAGGTGAATTTATCCAAGCAGGTTAGAGAACCACTGGAATCCCCTTCATAAAGCAAAGATCCTTGAAGGATGAACTGGGAAAAATAATTACTACCCAGGGATACAATTGAGGTATACTTACCTTTCTTGGCTTTGGATCTAGGGGTACCAAAAAAATTCTCCCCAAGAATCCCTGAGATAACACAAGTATGTGACTGAAATTCATACTACCTAAAAAACCCAAGTTGTAATTGCATTGTAATTCTCCCATAGCCCACCAGGATCATTCACACCTCCTCTCTGAAAAATCACACTTAAACTCAGGCTGAAAAATGTTACTGCAGGCAATATTCCATGGACCTTGAACTCATAACGAAAAAAAGTTTAGTAAATGCATGGGAAAATAAGCCACATGAAGGAGAGTTAGCAAAAACAATAAACTGAGGCATCAAAAAATAAGTATTGCAAATATTAAAATTATCAGATGCAGAACATAAAATATTTGTTTCATTTGTTAAAAAAATTGAAACATAGAACTAAAAGTAATGTAGAAACAAGGGCTCCTAGGCAAGAAAATAGTTTGAAGGAAACTTGCTTAATCTGCTAAAAAAGTATCTACAAAAAGAATTAGTAAAACTAATACATGCAATGTTGAAAACTTAAAATCTTTCCTCTAAAATAAAAAAAAATACAAAGATGCCCATGCCCACTATAACTATTTATATTCAACATTGTACTGGAGGTATTAGCCTATAGAATAAGAAAAAAAAAAAGAAATATACAACTATAACACCTGGAAAGGAAGAAGCAAAACTCCCATTATTTGTAAATGATGTACTTGTCAATATAGAAAGCCCACATGAATCTACAGATAAAATATTTGAATTACTACGAGAATTTAGCAAGTTTGCTAAATACAAAACCAATATAAAACCAATTGCCTATCTATATATTACCAAAACCCAGGAAATGAAACTCAAAAATGCCATTTAAAACAGCATAACAAAAATCAAAGATTGTAGGAATGAATATAACAAAAGAGCTGCAAGACCTTTAGGTAAAATTTATGTACCTTTACTGAGACATTTTAAAAATACTGATTTTGGGTAGGCAAATCCAATATAGTAAAATTTTCAATTTTCCTCAAATTGATCTATAGATTTGATGAAATTCCAAAGCAAATTCTCACTAGTATATTTCAAAGAACTTGACAAGCTGATTCCAGAAGATTTATGGAATAGCAAAGAGCTAAGAGAAGCCAAGACACTACTGAAGAAGAATGACCAGGTAAGATTTTTAATACTAATTACAATAGCATGGTATTGGCACAGAGTAGGTCAAAGGGACAGAAAGAACCCAGAAACAGACTCAAAGATGGAAACATTTTATGATGTGGCTGGTAATGCAAATCAGTAGGAAAATGTTAAATATTCAAAAAATAGTGTTGGAACAATTTGTTATTTATATGGAAGAAAAATTAAAATATATTTCTTATAATATACGCAAGAAATATTTTCAGCTTAATCAAAGACACATTTAAAAAGGTAAATTTTTGAAACGTTGAAAAAAAATGTAGAATAATTTTTGTTCAACTCCGAATAATATAGGATTTCCTAAATACACAAAAAGGCATAAAGGACACAAAGAGAAAAATTGAGAAAATTGACTACAATAAAATTATGAATGTCTGCTCACTAAAGTGCAGTATTTTGAGAATATAAAGAAAAGCCATTTAATGGGAGAAGACTTGCAACACATTTAACTAACAAAAGATTTGTTTTCAGAATTTATAAATGATTACTAAAATCAATAAGAAGATATAGTAATTCAGTTTTTTAAATGGGCGTAAGGCATGAATAAGCTCTTCACAAAAGAAGAAATATAAATTACCATTAAATACATGAGAAGGTGTACCTCACTGTAATCAGAACAATGCAGAAAAATCCACAATAAATTACCATGTCACAGACACAAGATGAGCAAAAACGAAAAATTTTGAAATATGTAGTGTTGGCAAGCATGTAAAACAACAGGAAGTCCTATATACTATTGACTGAAAGTGTGCTCTCTCTCTAGTCCAGCATTTGTCAAACAGAAGCTATTGCACATAGACACCAGGAAATACGTATAAGATATTTGTAACATCGCTTTTTTTTTAACAGGAGGAAAAAAACTAGAAATAACTTAAAGGTCTTCAACAGTAAAATGGATATACAAAGCATGAAATAGTCACAAGAAAGAATACCATATGGCAATGAAAATTAATCATAGCTACTTTATCAACGAAAGTTTAATTAAAAAAAGAGCATGATTCTGGGCCGGCCCCGTGGCTTGGTGGTTAAGTGCACGCGCTCCGATGCTGGTGGCCCGGGTTCGGATCCCGGGCGCGCACCGAGGTACCACTTCTCCGTCCATCCTGAGGCCGAGTCCCACATACAGCAACTAGAAGGATGTGCAGCTATGACATACAACTATCTACTGGGGCTTTGGGGGGAAAAAATAAATAAATAAAATCTTAAAAAAAAAAAAAAAGAGCATGATTCTATGATTCTATTTATATAAAGTTTTTAAAAAGGCTAGTCAGCAATTTACTGTTCAATGATACATATACAGATCTTCCTCGACTTACAATGGAGTTAGGTCCTGATATACCCATTGTAAGTTGAAAATATTGTAAATCAAAAATGCATTTAGTGGGGTCAGCCTGGTGCTGTAGTGGTTAAGTTTGTGTAGTGGTTAAGTAAGTGGACTTCAGTGGCCTGGGGTTCGCAGGTTCAGATCCTGGGCACAGACCTACACACTGCTTATCAAGCCATGCTGTGGCAGGCGTCCCACATATAAAGTAGAGGAAGATGGGCACAGATGTTAGCCCAGGGCCAATCTTCCTCGGCAAAAAGAGGAAGATTGGCAACAGATGTTAGCTCAGGGCTAATCTTCCTCACCAAAAAAAAAAAATTTTTCATTTAGTACACCCAACCAACTGAACATCAAAGCTTAGCCTAGCCTACTTTACATGTGCTCAGAACAATTAAATTAGCCTACAATTGGGCAAAATCATCTAACACAAAGCATATTTTATAATAAAGTCTTGAATATCTCAGATAATTTATTAAATACTGTACTGAAAGTGAAAAACAGAAAGGTTGTCTGGGTACAGAACGGTTCTAAGTATATCGGTTGTTTACCCTCGTGATCGCATGGCTGTCTGGGGGTTGTGGCTCGCTGCTGCTGCCCAGCGTCACAAGAGAGTATCTACTGCATATCACTAGCCCAGGAAAAGATCAAAATTCAAATTTGAAGTATAGTTTCTACTGAATGCGTATTGCCTTCACACCATTGTAAAGTCGAAAAATCATAAGTCGGGGACCATCTGTACATGTAGAAAACTATTAAAACAGTTCATTATTAACACAACAGTCAGAAAAGTGGTCATTTCTGGTAGGGATGGGAGGAGAGGAAGAGGACAAGGTTGATAAGTTTGCTCAGAGATTTTCAGCGGTGTTGGTAATGGTCTAACATATAGAGGATACGATGATGTTTATTTATTATTCTTTGTAGTACGTATATACATTATACACACATTTTGTAAGACATTTCACAATTTTAGAATGCCTTTAAAAATGCAAGAAGTAGAGTGATATTTGGATTAAAAATATCACTTGGGAAGTTATTGGAATTTTCTAGGAAAAAGATAATGGTGTCTTGCTCTAGTGGAGACAGAAAAGAATGAATGACTAGAGAGATATATAAAGCGTGTTTTTTTTGAATCGACGGTGTGTGTTTGTTGCTTTAATGTTGTGATTGAGTGAGACTAGTTTTCAAGAATGATTCCCCGTTTATTACCTTGTCCAACTTAGTGGATGTTGGAGTCATAGAAATAGGAAATAGTGAAGTTGGTTTAGGAAATTTTTTTTTTGCTCATATAGCTCAGATAACTTGGACTAAATGTATCTTTAGCTCAGTGAAGATTTGCTAAAGAAATAAGATTATAGTTTTTGAGCAGGTATAATCTTACTCATCTGTAGTTAGAATTGCCAATCCTAATAATTTTAATAGATTGAAATACTCTCATATAGAGTTTACAGAGTATACTTGTGTGCATGTGTGTTCTAACAAACATATGGAAATATACTCTCAGACCTGAAGTTTGTGCCAGTTTTTAATTCATTTCCTTTCAACTCCAAATCCACCCTTTTTTGTCTGCTTTGTGATACCATAGCTGGACATTTCTTCTTTGTAGCCGGAACAATGTTAAGCTGTGTTTGTAGATGGCACTGGAAGGACACTACAGGCGGAAGTGAGTATAGTTCCTCGTTCTAAGACGCTTCTCTCTTCCTGCCACTGCAGCAGCTGGCTAATGTGCAGGACACACACTGGCACTCACCTGCAAATGAATTTCAATGGTCCCCAGAGGCTGATTTCCTGGAGACTTTTAGTGGTGCCCCTAAAAGCAGCTTTTCAGTGGCCCTCACCAGCACCCTACCTGGCAGTTTCCTGCCTTCCAGCCCCATCCTGCAGCATCTCAGCAAATTTCTCTGCCACTCAGTATGCTAAAGCCATCTTTTCCCAACAAAATCTGAATCTCAACCTTGGTGGGGTTGGGGAACATCTTCCAAATGTATTCCTTCTTTGAGTACTCTGTCTTACTCCTACAGGTAGTGCCTGTTTCTTAAGTCTCTTGTTCTTCAATTCTTCAGAGTTCTCTTTATTCCTTAGTAGTTAACCTCTTGTTGTCATTTAACAATTCTTTGTATTAAACTTTCCCTATTCAATTTACTGTGTGATTTCTATGTCCTGACTAGACCCTGACTGATACAAAGATCAAATCTTTTTTGCAATGAATGCCTTATAATTTTTCTAGAACTGCCTGACCTATCTCCACTTCTGTATTCATTTGTATTCTAATCCCTTCCAATCAAAGTCTAACCTAGAATTTTGGTTGAATAGTATTTGTTTTCCTTTACCTTTAAATGATCAGGTTTTGTACCTTTCACACAATGACTTTGATGATATTCTCTGATCTTTGGTGGCAGGCAAATTACCTCTGAAGGATCCTTCAGAGAGGCAAAATATCCACAATTTCCATTGAATATGCTTGTAGATCAGAAAGCTTCATGTTCTCTTTGAACAGTGAAAATAAATAGTAAAAGATAAATTTTAAAAAGCCTATATATTTTGACAAATGATATATTCATGTGCCACAGAGAATAAATGACTTCAATAATCATAACTGAATGCTTTTGGAATCACAATATTTTTTACAAATCAGGCTTTATTCCAGGAGATAAGTAAACTACTCATCACCCACTGATTTTGCATTCATTTGCACTGTTTCTGCTCATTGAAAATGAAAGGCCTCTGTTCTTTTACCTAAATGATTAATGGTACATGCTAATCAAATCTCTCTTTCTGCATAGTTTACCACAAGTGTGAGAAATATTGTCAGAAACTAAATGGACCTTTTGCAGTTGATTGATTTCTCCCAATTTTTGTGATTTTACCAAGCGTCTAAATGACAATATTTAAAAAAATAAATAAAGTAAAAGAAGAAAACTTACACCAAGGTTCTGATTTCTGATCCACATTTGTGTGGCAGAAAAAACACAATCTAAATAAGTTATTTCCAGAATTTACCTGATAAAATCTCTTGCCTTTGTAAGGTCTTATCAAAACACATTAAAAAAGAAAATTTACATTTTTCTTTTATTATTGTTGCTCCACTGTCTGATAGTGCCAAATGTGAATAAGCTATATTTTGTTCAACCTACTCCTCTTCTAAATTTATTGTACCATTCAAACAACAGAAGACATTTGCTGACAAATATAAAATTTTAAATCTAATGCATGTTATTTGTAAACAAAGAGAGAATGAGTTGTTAAGGGTGTTATTTAATTTTGCGAGTATGTCTACTTTGGAAGGTTAAACATAGCTTTAAAAAATTCACAGAACCCAAAAGGGTTTTAGTTCTTCATACACAATGGAATTTCTCATAACCTTTAAAACGTAAATGTTATTTCTGATTATCCAAAGGCATAGGGATTATAATATGTATCATTTCCCAAACATATTAAATCACAGAACAACTTTTCTTAATGAGCCATCTTACTAAACAAGTTGCTAGGAGGAAGATAATGTAGCATAATGGTTAAGATAGGGTTTTGGTGTCTGACAGTCCTGTATTCCAATATTTCACATAGGGCAAAGAACTTGACATCTCTGAGCTATAACTATCTCATCTGTATTTGAGATACCATAAACAGCATGTTTTGTATATTCCCTGTGGAATATACAAAGGAATATACATTTATGTGTGTGTGTGTAAAAATAAACAAAAACAGACAACAGATAGCTATGGACATTTTTTTGTTTGTTAATGCCATCGAGTTAATTCCAACTCCTAGTGACCTTGTGGACAGCAGAGCAGAACCCTGCTTGGTCTTTTTGCTCTATCCTCTCACCTTCCAGTGCTATATCAGACAATGCTCCACTGCTTTCATGGACAGATTTTGGAAGTGAGTGTCCAGGTCATTCTTCCAAGTCTGTCTTAGTCTGAAACCTGTCCACCATGCGTGACCCTGCTGGTATCTGAAATGTGGTAGCATAGTTTCAGCATCACAGCAACACGCAGCTGGCACTGTGTGACAACCAACTGTCTGGTGGTGTAGTTCCCTGACTGGAAATGAACCCGGGCCATGGCGGTTGAGAGTGCAGAATCTTAACCTCTAGACTCCCGGGGCTGGCTAGCTATGAGGATAGTTTCCATTATGTGCAAAAAAAAAACCTGTTTTAACCCAGAAATCAACAAATCTGCTTGCATGGAATAATTTGAGAAGCACAGGACCAAACTGTAGGTTCCCATCCTCTATTTTATTTAGTCCTTTCAAACCTCTCCACTCCCTTGGTGTTCTTATCCCCACCCCAAGATGTGTCCTCTGTGACCCTGTTCCTCCCCCCGAAATAGTTACCAAAGATGCCCTGATCTTCCATTCTTAACTGGGAATTCAAGTTCTCACTATCAATAAAACATTTACTGATACTTTCTTAAAGAATGGCCCTAACTCAAGGATCTATTTAATTTAAAAGAAAAGTCATGGAGATACAAAAAATCTTAAGATCCAACATAATGAAGGTCAAATGAGGAAATGATAGGAAGTCATTTTGAGAATTGAGAGGTCTTTTTATCTTCCCCACAAACCTACCGGCTAGGATTATAAACACAGGTTTCTGCATCTATATAATTCTTGTTTACTTTTTTAAGCTAAGCCATTGGCACAGTCCAAGGATCCAAGTCAAAGCAAAATCCCACTTTGTCCCCAACATCCACTTTTTATTAATAGACAAATTAATTTCCTTCTACCATCCTTGCTCTCACTCCCTCACCCACATTCAAATCCCAGAGCTCTCACTAGAGTGAGAATATGCAGTTTCAGCACTGCATCTCTGACAGGTAGGGCACCACCTAATTTAAATATTAACTCTCTTTTCTCTTTGAACAGGGTATTTATTTAAAATGTCACATCCTCATAAAATATCATTTTTATGAGAAACAATGTTTTCTCCAAAATGACAGAGTATCCTTAAATAGGCTCAAATTATACCAACCTTGTAGACTTTCTGAATTTTAAATTACATGATATGATAGAATAGAACATATAGACATTTCCCTGTGTTTGGTTTTCTTTTTTTTTGTCTAGTTTAATATTCCTCTATTATGATTACATGATAACATCAAATGTTAAAATGTTACTGGAAATGGCAGATAATCACAAGGAAAGCTGTGGGAGTTGGCAAAATTCCTGACTATGAATAGTAATGCTTGCTATTTATAAAGCAACTTCCTTCTCAAAAACTCAAATTGCTTTAATGGTTTTATTCTTATATATATATATCTTTGTAGTAAGTAGGGGGCAATACTACCTATTCATTTGTTGAATTAAACTATAGAAAGGAGATCATTTCAGTGCCCTAAAATTCAAAGGTGAATAACACACATGATATTAGAATTCAGGTATCTGAACTGACTCTCACTTTTTGGCTAGATTGAATGGGCCTTATTTCATTCATTGAAAGTTAAACTTTAATTCTATTACTGCATCTAGAAAGAGTATGTTAACCCAATAGGGTTTTATTATTTTAATGCCACACCTAATATTATAATAGCAGAACATAATTTTGCTTTCCAATATAATTTTTTTTCTTGAGCCTTCAGACTAGAGAGACAATAAAACACTGATAAGTAAATGCCATGTGTTTCTTTTTTGTAAAAACAAATATGACAAATAAAGGAAAGGAGCCTCTTTGGGTGGTAAAAATAAATGAATGACATTCGCTATTTCAGAGGAAACCATACAGAATTATTCTAATGCAGTGACATCTTAGTAAGGTTGAAAATGGAAGAATATTCAGAGGTTTTTATTCTACTACATTGTGACACATTTAGTATAGTTGTTAATTAGTGGGATGCTGATACATGTTTAACAATAGACTCTTGAGGGGGAAAACGTCGTGATTTGTAGCATTTGTCAATTTCTGTGTTGCAAATATTCCCATCATGGCCAGTTTCATGTTGCCCAAAAAAGAATCACTGAACAAGAAATTGGAAAGAGACGCACAAGCCAGCATGAACCAACACCCGCACACCATAAGATCTTATATTCCATGCTACATTTCTATTACTATTTGTAGTGGCCATCAGAATGCAATTGGAAGATCTTCAACTACAAGGATGGCAATTAACCAGCACTGGTGCTCTGGAACCGTCACATTTGTGCAAAAGAAGCACCTCCCAGGATGGATCTCAGCCAATGGCAAGATGGCAGGAATACTAAGGCAGGCCCATTCCTCGAAGACTTGGAACTCCTCTGACAACAGACTTTGGCTCAAGGACTTCCCAATGGCTTTGCCAAAACTTTCTTAGACTGCTTGGCAGTCTGGGCCACTTCTACCCCACCCTTGTTTCCTCTCTTCCACATTCAGGGTCAGACCTGCATTGAGGTCTCATACTCTCCTAACCTTTCCCATTTTCTCTCACAGGTATTTCCCCTAATAAAATCCTTGAATGCTCATTTTCATCTTATTGTCTTCCTTTCACAGGACCTGGACTAAATTCTATTTAAGGACTATTGTTATGTAGCAGAAACCATTGTTACTTCATCCATATCACTTGGCCCAACTGGAAGCTATCTACAGCTGCAGCGGAAACTTCTTACAAGCACCTACAACTTCCTAGCACAAGCACCCCTTCTCCTATGCTCAAGCAGCCTGGGAGAAGGCTGGACATGTAGGAGAGTTAATGGCTCCCAGGAATGACTCTCAACCAATGAAGAAGAAAAAGTGATGGATAAATGTCCCAGTTTTCTTGCCTCTCCATGAGGCCATTCTAAACTATGTTTTACAAGGTCACACAGAAGATTCTCAATGGATCCATGCAGTAAGTTGCCAATTACTCACCTTTTCTTTTTTTGTTTTTGGCAATATTCTCTTCCCTGTCCCCATTCCAATATGATGGCTTCCTGGGATCACCTCCCAAATAAACTACTTGTACCCAAATCCATGTCTTTGGTTTTGCATTTGGGGAAACTGAAAATAAGGCACACTATCAAAATCAAATGAGTTACATTTTAAATTGCTTTAATATAAGGATTCATAAATTCGAAGCGTAGTGAGGTCAGGAAAGTAGAGCAAATGACTGAATCTAGCCAGGTATCAGGAAACAGAGAGGGCTGGAGACATGGTAACTGTAGAGCACAGGATCTATCTAAAGGGGGTGGTAGCTCCTCACTCTCTGCCCATTTGTTATGCAGAAATGTGGACCTAGAAAGCCAGGTCTTTTGATTTTTTTTTTTCACTGAGGAAAATTCACCCTGAGCTAACATCTGTTGCCAATCTTCCTCTTTTTGCTTGAGGAAGAGTCACCCAGAGATAATATCTGTGCCAGTCTTCCTCTATTGTGTATGGGGATCGCCACCTCAGCATGACTGACGAGTGGTGTAGGTCCGTGCCTGGGATCTGAACCCATGAACCCGGGAGGCTGAAATGGAGTGAGCCAAACTTAACCACTAGGCCCCAGGGCCAGCCCCCTCAGGTCTTCTGATTTTTACAGAGAAGCTACAAATTCAGATAATACACCTGGGTAAAATTTCAAGATTGTTAAAAAGGTTTGTGGATAAAACAAATATATCTATCTCCCACATGCAGAAGTGGACCTCGAGTTTCTGATCAGTGCTTAGAGATTCTGTACAAGGATCCTAGTGGATTTAAACATGTACAAATGCAAGAATAAACGCCACTCCTTTGATGCCATGCACTTTCAACAATAGCTTCTTGATCTTCCCCTGTTCCGCTTTTTTTATACTCTTGCGAGAATTCCAGGGCTTGTGGCCTCTCAAATTCAATAAGAAAATAGGTGTGTCAACATGGCATCAAGTGCCTTGTGTGATCTATTTATGTGAAGAAGTCAAGAGACAAAAAGAGTTTCATTCTCCTCTCTCAGGCATAAAGCTTCTAATGTTTTAAGAACAGAAGCAAGTTGGGGGAATTCTTATTCTTAAACAAAATGTTGCTAACTTAAAAAGAAACCCTTGAAGACTAAATTTTCTTATGATAACTTGAAACGCGTCAAACTTTACCTTGCTTTCAAACTGTATTTACTCTATCTATTGTCTCTCTCTGTCTCTTTTTTTAATGCTTCCTAGATAGTGGTAAATTATAGCCCTTCTATTGTCACTTCAAATCTTCAATGCTACAGATGTTCCTCCTCACCTTTCCTGCATTCAGTATTTCCTTAGCCTTCTTTTCTTAACTCTTGCTTATCCTTTGTAAGACGTAGCTTGATTATGACCATCTCAGCGAAATTCTCCTTCCCTGAACATCTAGGCAGAGTTAGGAATGCTAGGTGTTTAAAGACGTTTACATAAATCTCTTTGATAATACTTATATTTCATAATTATTATTTATTTTGTTGTCTGTCCCTCTACACAGGAATCCTGTTGAGAACTGAGTATATATGAGAACCACATATACTCGTTTATTCCAAAGTCTAGCATAGACTCTGGCATATAATAAGTGATTAACACATATTTTATGAATAGATGAAATTTCCTGTCTTTTTTTTTTTTTTTTTTTTTGTGAGGAGATCAGCCCTGTGCTAACATCTGCCAATCCTCCTCTTTTTTTGCTGAGGAAAACTGGCCCTGGGCTAACATTCATGCCCATCTTCCTCCACTTTATATGGGACGCCGCCACAGCATGGCTTGTCAAGCAGTGCGTCGGTGCGCGCCTGGGATCCGAACCGGCGAACCCCAGGCTGCCGCAGCGGAGCGCGCACACTTAACCGCTTGCACCACCAGGCTGGGCCCAAAAGTTCCTGTCTTAACCTCCATTCCTCTTCCCATTTACATCTTCCCCATCCTCTTCTGCTTCCATTCCAGCAGGACTTATGACAAAAAAATAAATAACATCACAAGGCCTATTCCAGTATACCCCGTGGGTCTTGGAATTTCTTTCTGTCTCCATTTTCTTCTTAATGCCTTGAATGGAAGTGTAAGGGGGAGGAAGATGAAAAAGCAAAAAGGACATGGAGAAGGCACTGATGCAGGCAAATTTGACAATTCTGAGGGATTTGCACTCACTTATTATTGGAGCAGTAGACACTGTACCTCGTTTCAACCTCACTAAAACCCTTAGAGGTAGGGAGCATAAACATTATGATCTCAATTTAGAGAATGCTAAAGAGTGAGGATACTGAGATGTGGCGTAAGCACATGATCTAGTATGTTCTATTCATCCCTTCCCCACTCGTACATGTCAACAGTGGCAATTTCTTCCAATTTAAAAGCCAGAGGACTATTTTTTTTCCTCAAGTCCCCTCTGAATGACAGACTCCACGTCACCTCCTTGCTTCTTTAACTCTTTGCTGTTGCCTCTATTAGCCAGCTTCACTAAAAATCAATGACAACTCAGCTAGAATAAATAACCTGCTAAGTAATGTTACACAGCTTCCTTTGTAAAGGAATTTGAGGCTGCCTTGACGTCCATCTATCAAGCCTGGTTAGTGCTAATAAAATCAGGCCTCCCACAGTACAGGTGGATGGGCTGGCTGACCCTGCATCTCAAATGATCCATGGTAATTTATGGTTCCTCATGGTAATTAGAAGTCCTGCAGGAAGAAAAAGCTAAATAACTCCTTCTAAGTGATGGATGCTGTCAGGAAACAGGCTTTATATACCTATATTCTCTGTGCCCCTCTAATCAAGTATCTGGAGCAGTTCATTTTGAAAGGCATTGTGTAGATTCATAATTTACAAAGTGGGTCAGATAGAGGGAAGCTAGGAAGAAAGTAGGGATACCTTTAATTCCATATCTGCCCTTGACTTTGCATGTGGAAGCATCCACATTTGTCCGTAAGCAGAGCTTAGAGGAAGACATAACCTTCAAGGTGCCTCTGCTCTCCTTGCTGGGCTGGGTGGAGAAGAGTAACAAAATCTGTAGGGAAGGATTTCTACCTCTGAGAAGATGGACTAAACATACTTTTTCCCTATTCCTCTCACTAAGTACAACTAAAAATCTTGGATACTATATATATATAACAAACATAAGGAGATTCTGAAAGGTGGAGAGAAGAAGGCAGATTACCTAGGGGGTCTTGAAACCCAAAGAATGATGAGGTATTGAGTTCTCTGGGTTTTCTTTTTGCCTAATATATTCCAGACTTAGAAAAGAAGCTGACAACCCAGAAATGCCAAAGGACAAAAACAGCCCCAACAAAAGTTAGCACTCTCTATCCAAAGGACCAGAAAAGCAGCAGCCTGG
Organism: Diceros bicornis minor; assembly: GCF_020826845.1. Classification (NCBI taxonomy): domain Eukaryota; kingdom Metazoa; phylum Chordata; class Mammalia; order Perissodactyla; family Rhinocerotidae; genus Diceros; species Diceros bicornis. Next base: position 26,702,322 of record NC_080741.1, read on the forward strand.
ATAGACAGAGAATTTTAGACGATACCTTTCTACTTAAGCCACCACAGAAAAAAAATGTGACCCTACCCCCACCCACTCTAGCAAAGACTGAGCCGGAAGCCTAGACTTCCACCCTTGCCAGCATGGTTTCAGAGAGGCCAGAGTAGGGAGCCAAGAATTTCATCCCACCAGGTAATAACTTTTCCTTCTGGAGTCAATAGAGTCCATGTAGGGAACCTGGATTTCCACTAAAGAATCATAATTCCCAGTCCCAGCTAGGATGGTTGCAGAGGAGGTCTAATGGAGAGTGAGGACATTTATCACCACCCAGTGATAAACAGGTCCACCTTCCATGATGTCAATGGACGCCTCATAGAGAAGAGTAACAAGACACTCCTATCTCTTCCAACCAGGGAGGTATTAGTGGAGACTCAGTGGGGAACAAGAACACCCACTTAGTAATGAATAAATCTCTCACCTACTTGACTGTCAATAGAGGCCGAGTGGGGAACCTTAACTTCAACTCCCACCTGGCAGTGACAAGGTAGCACACTCCCCTTTCCCCTTTCCACACAGTATCAGAAGAAACGGGCTTAAACAGAAGCTTAACATCCCAAATGTCCAGATTTTAATTTAAAAAATCACTCATCAGACCAAGAACTAGGAAGATCTCAAACTGATTGAGAAAAAAACAATTAATAGATGCTACCCCCAAGATAACATAAATGTTAGAATTAACTGACAAAAATTTTATGTAGTCATAATGAAAATGCTTCAATGAACAATTTAAAATACACTTGCAACAAAGGAAAAAATAGAAAAATTTCAACAAAGAAATAAAAGATATAAAGAAGAACCAAAGGGAAATTTTAAAACTTAAAAATACAATAACTAAAATAAAAGTATCAGTGGATGGGCTCCACAGCAGAATGGAAGGGATAGAAGGAATAATTGGAACAATGTACATTACCCAACCTGAACAATAAAGAGAGAATAAACTGAAAAACATAAATGAACACTCACGGAACTGTGGGACTATAACAAAAATCTAACATTTGTGTCATTGGAGTGCTGCAAGAAGAGGAGAAAGAGAGTAGGGTTGAAAAAAACGTGCTTGAAGAAATAATGATTTCCCAAGTTTGGCAAAAGAAATGAATCTACAGATTCAAGAATCTTAGTAAACTCCAAAAAGGATAAACCCAAAGAAATTCACACAAAGACACATCATAATCAAACTTCTGAAAACCGAAGACAAAGAAAAAGTCTTGAAAGCAGCAAGAAAAGAAAAAAAAAGAAAACACCTTACCTAGATGGGAAAAACAATTTTAATGAAAGTAAAATTATCATCAGAGACCATGAAAGCCAGAAAGAAGTGGCACAACATTTTTCCAGTGATGAAAGAAACAAGCTACCAACCCAGAAGCCCATATCTAGAGAAATTATCCTTCAATGTTACAGGGGGAATCAAGACATTTCAGAGGAAGGAAACTAAAGAATTTTTTGTCAGCAGGCCTGCCCTAAAAAAATTACTAAGGGACTTTCTTTAAACAGAGAGGAAAGTATAAAAGAAGGAACCTTGGAACATCAGCAGGGAAGAAAGAATACAGTAAGCAAAAATATTGGTAAATATAATAGGCTTTCTTTCCCCTCTTGTTTTCTAACCATGTTTGACCTTTGAAGCAAAATATATATATATCACTGTCCATAGTGGTTCTAAATATATGTAGAGGAAATATTTAAGAAAATTATATGATAAACAGAGAAGGTAAAAGAACGTAAAAGGAGATAAGGTGTATACACTTCACATGAATTGGTAAAATGACAATAGTCATAGGCTGTAATAAGTTGCATATATATAATGTAATACTACTAAAAACTTAACAAAGAGATACCCTCAAAAAACTACAGATAAGTCAAAATGTTATTCTAAAAATCTGTCCAAATAATCTACAGAAAATAGAAAAACAAAAAGAACAAATAGGAAACAAAAAATAAATTGGCAGACTGAAGACCTAACATATCAAGAATTACCTTAAATATAAAAGGTCTAAATACACAAATTCAAAGACAGAGAATGGCAGAGTGGGTTAAAAAACATGACATGGGAAACTCAAATCACATATGATGTAGGCAAGTTAAAAGTAAAATGATAGAAAAAGATATATAATGTAAACATTAATCAAAAGAAAGCAGGAGCAGCTATATTAATATCAGACAAAATAGACTTCAGAGCAAAAAAATTACCCAAAACAGAGAATGAATTATATATAATGACAAAAGGGCTAATCTACCAAGAAGGTGTCGCAATCCTATATGTGTATATATAAGAGAGCTACAAAGTACATGAAACAAAAACTGATAGAATTGAAAGGAGAATCAGACAGACACATAATTATAGTTAGAGACTTTAATGCCCTATCTCAACAATTGATAGAATAACTAGAGAGAAAATCAGGAAGTATATAGAATTCAACAATATTATCAATCAACAGAATCTGAACATTTATAGAAAACTCCACCTCAAAAAAGCAAAATACACATTCTTTTCACATTCCCATGAAATATATACCAAGGGCCATATACTTGGCCATAAAACAATCCTCAACAATTTTTTTTAAAAATTGAAATCAGTGAGAATATGTTGGAGCAAAACAGGGTCAAGCTAGAAACAAATCAATAACAGAAATATAGCAGGAAAATCCCCCAATACTTAGAAAAACTTCTTCTAAATGATACAATTAAGAAAACACACTTATAAATGATTCATGGCCAAAGAGAGTGCCAAGGGAAAACTTTTTTAAAACTTACATTGAACTCAATGAAACTAAAAACAGAACATATCTGTGGGATACAGCAAAAGCAGTGCCAAGAGGCAAATTTGTAGCACTAAATGCATATATTATAAAAGAGGAAAAGTCTCAAATCTATAATTGAAGCTCCTACATCAAAAACCTAGCAAAAAAAAAAGAGACCAAAATAAACCTAAAACAAGCAGAAAAAAGGAAACAGTAAAGATAACAGTAGAAATAAGTGAAACTAAAAACAGCAGATCAATAAAGAATATCTACACAACAAATAGTTGTTTCTTTGAAAAGATCAATAAAATTGCAAACTTCTAGCAAGAATGACAAAGAAAAAAAATGGAGAAGTCACAAATTACCAATATCAAGAATAAAATGGGATAACACTAAAGACCCTAGGGATGTCAAAAAAAATAATAAGGGACTACTACAGACAATTCTACACAGGTGGAATTAACAACTTAGACAAAATGGACCAATTCCTTGAAAAACACAACTATCAAACTCACCCCTTATGAAATAGATCATTTGAATAGGCCTATACTATTAAGGATATTGAGTTAATAATTTAAAAACACCAAAAGAGAAATCTCCAGATCCAATTGTTTCACTGGAGAATTCTACCAAACATTTGAAGTAGCATCAATTCTATACAAACTCTTTCAGAAAATAAAAGAGAACATTTATCTATGCATATTATTAAATTAATGTTAGCCTGATATCAAAGCCAAAGACAATAAAATATGGGAAAATTATCAGCACTCATAAAAATGATACAAAATCCTTTAAAAATATTAGGATATAGAATTCAGAAATATATTAAAAGAATTGTACCCCCTGACCAAGTGGGGCTTATTCCAGCAATGCAAGGCTGGTTCAATATTCAAAAATCAAACAATGTAATCCTTGATATTAACAGAATAAAGAAAAATCACATGATCATATCAATTTATGCAGAAAAGAATTTGACAAAATTCGTCATCATGACAAAACCTCCCAGAAACATATGAATAGAGAAGAATATCTTCAACTTGAAAAACAGTATCTGCAAGAAACCTACAGCTAACATTATTCTTAATGGTTAAAGACTGAATGCTTTCTCCCTAAAATCAAGAGAAGGCAAATATATCCATCTCACCATTTGTAGTGCTGGAAATTCTAGCCAGTACATTAAGGCAAATAAAAAATGAACAAATGAATGGATGAATGACATACAGCTTAGAAAGAAATAAACAAAACTAACTCTATCTGCAGATGACATGATGCTCTGTATAGAACATACTTAAGAATCAACAAAAAAAACTCCTAGAACTTAGTGAATTCAGCTAGGTTACAGGATACAGATAGGCTATCAAATCTTGATATATGAAAAATCAGTTGTACTTCTATATACTAGCAATGAACAATGGGGACACTCAAAACACCATTTACAATCATTCAAAAGACAATGAAATGGGGTAAATCTAACAAAACATGTATGCTGAAGCTACACAATGCTGAAGAAAGAAAGAAAAAATATATCAATAAATGGAAAGGCATACAGAATTCACAGATTGGAAAACTCTACCTAGTAAGGAAATGAATTCCTATAAATTGATATACAAGTTTACAACAATTCCTATCAAAATCTCAGCAAGAATTTTTGTAGATATAGGTAAGCTTATTCTAAAATTTGTGAAGAAAGGCATAGGAACTCGAATAACTAGAACAATTTTGGAAAAAAAGAATATAATGGAAGGAATCATTTTCCTGATTTCAAGATTTGTTATATCTTACATAGTAATCAACACAATGGGGAACAGAAAAGCGAACTTAGAAGTAGCTCACAAATATGCTTAAGTGATATTTGACAAAGTTGCAAAAGCAATGCAATGAAGGAATGAAGGCCTTTTCAAACATTGAACATCCATAATCCAAAGAAATAAAATATAAAAAATGAACCTTGATCCAAGCCTCACATTTTATACAAAAAATTAACCAAAATGAATCATGGTCATAAGTGTAAAACAGAAAACTATCTATAGGTCAATGGCGGGTATAACAATTTTTTGTGTGTGTCTGTGAAGAAGATTAGCCCTGAGCTAACATCCATTCCAATCCTCCTCTTTTTGCCGAGAAAGACCGGCCCTGAGCTAACATCTATTGCCAATCCTCCCCCTCTTTTTTTTTTCCCCCCTTTTTCCCCCCAAAGCCCCAGTAGACAATTGTATGTCAGTTGCACATCCTTCTACTTGCTACATGTGGGGCACCACCCCAGCATGGCCGGACAAGATGTGCATCGGTGCACGCCTGGGATCTGAACCCAAGCCGCCAGGAGCAGAGCACACGCACTTAACTGCCAAGCCACAGGGCTGGCCCCAACAAGTATTTTTAATTCTATTTTTTAGTCTTGGATTATAGGAGTTTTGTATACTTATCCAAAAGTAAAACTATGTAAAGAACAGTTCATTCAGGTAGTAAATATTATACAACAAATAAGAAACTTAGAATAATTAATGTTTTGCTACATTATGTTATACAACATTGATTTAAGATTTATTTAGAATTTGGGAATTAATGATTTGGGTAATTCAGAATTCTTTTTTGGATTCTCCATAACAATCAATAGTGGTCTCTGCTCTAGCACAGAAGCTAAGAGTGAACAATATTTTTGATTATTTTTTTAAAAATATCAGTGATTAGTAAATTAAAAATAAATAAAATTACATTTTTCTAAGTCTGGGGCAGGAGGCTCTAGTTAGAACGTAAATGCTCATATGAATGTATTATCTCTGACGTGGGGAAATTTGTTTCATTTTTATTAGGGATTACCTCCTTTAAAAAAGGGAGTGAAGAGGGTGCCAGCCCCATGGCATAGTGGTTAAATTTGGCACACTCCACTTTTGCAGCCTGGGTTCCTGGGTTCAGATCCCAGGTGTGGACCCACACCACTTATCAGCCATGCTCTGGCAGTGACCCATGTGCAAAGTGGAGGAAGACTGGCAAAAATGCTGGCTCAAGGCTAATCTTCCTCAAGCTAAAAAAGAGGAAGATTGGCAGCAGATGTTAGCTCAGGGTGAATCTTCCTCAACAACAACAACAAAAAAAAGGAGTGAGGGAGATACGTTCTTAAAATGACATAAATGCAAAAATGTTTGCATCTTCCCATTTCATTCTATCCACTTTCCTCTCCCTTACCAGGAACAGGTTCTTCTTCTTCGTTTAAATAGTCACCCAAACTTTTAACAAGGGAACATAGGAGAAAAGAGAAAATATTTGAAATTTTATCCTTCTTATTTTATACCTTAGAGAAGAGATGTCCAGCAGAAATATAATGTGAGCCACAAATGTAAGCCACATATGTATTTCTACTAGCTATATTTTATAGCTACTAAATTATCAAGTAGCTATATTTTAAAAATTAAAAGAAATAGATTAAATTAATATTAACAATTTATTTTATTTAACCTAATACATTCAAAGTAATATCATTTCAACATGTACTCAACATAAAAAATATTAGTGAGATATTTTGCATTCTTTTCTTGTGCTGAGTCTTTGAAATCTGGTGTGTATTTCACACTTACAGTGCATTCAATTCCGACTAGGCACATTTCAAGTGCTCAGTAGCCACTGCCTAGTGGCTCTCGTATTGGACAGGGCAGCTTAGAGAACAAATAGCAAATGTTTTCTTTATTCAAAAAGATTTCATGTACTTATTGCAGCCATAATATTTCCTTGGCGTGCCTACAATCTTCATATATTTGTGCTGCTGTATTAATCTATAGATTAGAATGGACTTTTTAATAGTAATATACAATTACATATTCAAGGTTGGTTTATTTTTTCATCAGGTCTTTATTTCTTTTTGTGAATAAAAATTGTCTGTAATTGTGTGCAAAATCAAGAACAAACTGCAACATTTTGCAATAGTTCTGTAGTAGTAATAGAATAATAGATCACATTCATCAAAAAGCATAAGACATGCTCTTGATTTTTTGTTGTTGTTGTTGTTGAGTTCTCCTAAAAGACAATATGAAGGTAGGCAAGGTCTGTAACTGAAATAAGAAGTCATAAACTATCATTCAGTTGAGAAATAAACTGTTTAACTACTACTCAGTAGGAATTCCAGGGCAATAGAATCATGTGTTGCAGGTTCCCAAAGGTCCAGAAAATACGATCATTTTGCCTATGCAAACAGCAAATAGAACAAATGGCCAAATAGAACATCCTGTTAAACTTGCCCTTCTTTCTTTGGGATTTGGTCTTTTACTTTACCTTTATTTTAGTCATCTCCTGGCATTCTGCGCTGATAGAATTCAACCACCACCTCCCATCTCCATGGCTACTACCCTCTTCTACGCCACCGTCATTTCCTGTTTGGATTGCGATAATAACCCCCGGAACTCTCTCCCTCCTTCTACCTGTTTTCACATGTCTATTCTGAACTCTGACCAACCAGAGGAAATATGTCAAATTATGTAATTTCTCTAGGAAAACTTTGCAATGCTTTCATTTTCCCTTAGAGTAAACACAAAAAAGCCCCCCAAGTCATACAGACCGTGGTCTCGATTATCTCTTAGACTTCAGCTCTTACTGTTCTTCCGATTCTCACTCCATCTCAAACACTCTGGCCTCATTGATGTTCTTTGAATAAATGGGTAAAGAACTCCATTCTTTGTGGAGCTGGCAAACTCCACTCATGTGTTCTTTACACTGACTATTCCCTTTGGCTAGAATGTTCTTTCCCAAATATCTACAGTTTCTTTCTCATCTCCCTCAACTCTTTGTTTACTTTCATTTTTTCAATGAGGTCTATCCTTACCACTATATTTTAAGTTGCAACCCAACTCTATCTCTACCCCCAGCTTCCTAATCCCTCTTTCTCCTCTCTCTCAACACTTATCATCTTCTAATATACTACGTAATTTATAGTTACTTATTGATCGTGTCAATTTAATTTTATGCTGTGAGACGTTAGAATGTAAACTCCATCAGTGTAGAGATCTTTGTTTTCTCTTAATGTTGCCTCCAAGTTAATCAATGAGTTTTGATGTTTATGCTTCTCCATGGTAGAAATATTAAATTTTAGCCTTTATCCCTCACACTTCCTTTTCCTTTACCCTGATTTATACTTGTCATTTACTGTCTATATATCATTTATAACCCTCTCTAACAGGTTGTACATTTTAGTTAGCCATTTTGTTTAATGTCCCTCACTCCCAGTTGAATATATATTACCCGAGAGCAGGGAATTTGTCTGTTTTGTTTACGGTTGCGTTCCCCACACCTAACAGAATGCCTACATGCTGTGGTAGATATTCAATATATATCCATTGAATACATAAATGAATTGGAGACCAGCAATTTTACACTTCGGTGAGCTATCTGGTGCGTTTCGACTGTGGATTAATATCAAGAGAACTTTGACTTCTGTGAGAAATCCAGAAGATTTTCACTTCTTCATGTCTATTCTATTTCTTTCATTATTTTCTTGCCAATGAGTAGTAGTTGACCTTTCATCATGGCTCTGCATACACAAACTTGGCAATGAATGAATAGTAAGAAAAAGTAACCCAATTTGGCATCTTTGATTAATGAACTGAAGATAAATTCTTTCAGGCACAATTCACGAGGCAACATGAAACCAGAGTAACTTCATTAAATTGTTAAGATAGTCTGTAAAGTAGAAAACATACAAATAGAGTAAACTAAGGATTAGCACAGGAGAAAGTAATCATGCATATACAGAAAGAATTCTTTTCTTAAAATCTCCTTGGATTGTGGCTTATCAACACTAACTGTATTATTCAGTTAGTTAGGTGACTAACTGGCAATAATTCACATGTATTTGAATCCAAAGCTTTTCAGCAAGGTGTGAGGTTTCAGCATGACTGGCTAGTGAGGAGAAACAGGCTACTCTAGCATGTACGTGATTAGAGGACATTATGTATTTCTCATAACTGAGCCATTTTAGAGAAATAGCAGCAGATCTGAATAAGTAAACCTGAACCAGTGTGTGGAATCTCCTTTGGGACTTCTGCTTCAAGCTGGTTTTTTGGCTTTTTCTATTCTTATTTAAAGCTGGAAAACTCCTTCCTATACATTACAAATTGGCTGGGAACATATGACTATCTATGTCTGACTGCCTTATTTTAGATGTCAACAATCGTCAACTGTCTGGATAATTAGCCAGAAGATTAAGAGGATGTAGATGTGCTGAAAACTTCAGGATGCTTTCAAAATTAAATATGTACAATGTTTAATTTGTTACTAAATATGTCACTTTTAAAACATTCTCAAAAATAAACATCCTTAACTCAACTATACACTACCCAAGAAATCTCCATTTTCTCCACAATGAAATCCTACATGCAAAAACTGGATTTAAACACAAATAATAAAGTAAAACCAATCATCTGATTAATGTAAGTAAAATTTCTCAAATCTTACTTCTAAAATTAAAAAAATGATGGGTTGAAAAATAATGAGTGTTTTGGCTTGAATATTTAGATCATTACTTTTTGCCTAGTTCGCATTCTGTGTGGATTCAAAGTCAAGGTAACCCAGAATAATAGATGGAGATTGGTGTTTTGTGGCTCAAGGAATTCAATATGGTAAATCAAAGTGGCCAGAGTGGCTTCCTGGAAATGAGATATGGCAATGCCAATATTCAATGATCGTTTTATTTGCCACCACATGATATTATCCATTGTGTGCTTGAAATGCATGCATTCCAAGTGTGTTTGGTAAGTCTGAGTACAATACAAAGATGAGAAGAAATATCAGCTGTTTCTATGTCTCACCTATGACCTGGTTGTGGCAGACGGTTTAGAGACTAAATAACATACATGTGGAAGTAAACCATGCAAAATGGAGATCTAAAAAGTATAAACTAAACCACAACCCAACAAAAAATTTAGGTACCACAGATAGGTAAAATGATTACTAGTGTATGAATTAATAGAACAGATGAACAGAATGCACTTTGATTGTGATTTCTTATCATTTGTTTGCTTTTGCATAATTTAGTCATTAAGCCGTTAGAGCTTGTCACTAAAAGAAAATATGATCAAATTTAAAAAAAGGTTAAATTTCATACCCCCTGAATTTCACAGCAGTAGCCTACATTCAATACACAAATCCTTAATATTAGAGTATAGGTACACTAATAATTTGTTAAAGCTTTTATGTATGTTAACCTCAGTTGTAGTGTTGGTTTCTTTTGTAGAGAATTATATTCAGAAATCTATAAACTAAAGATAGTTCCAAAACATTTTTCTTTCTTTTTTGACTTAACAGCATCACAGGAAACTAATAAGCACCAGAACCTATATATTTAACCCCAGTACATTTCTCATTTTTTCTTTTAAAGCACAACAGAAAAAGTCAGTTTCTCTACCTAAACTTACCATTGTTTTTCCTCTTTAGTTCCCTAGTCATCAGAACTACTAAAAAGCTATTTCATGACAAATGTGATCATCATGATAATGGTCATCATCAGTAGCAGTAGTATTTTCTATTCTACAAAATACATAGACATTATAATACAATGTACTCTGGGTGTCTTTCTCAAAGACTTCCAAGAAGAATTTAGAGGAAGAGGTTATTACTTTACAGCTTTAAGTATCCTGAATATAATATATCTTTGTTTTAGATAAGAATCTCTAACCACGGTTAAATTGCAATTAGTTATTTAGTGGCTGCTTCTCCATTTTATGGATTATCCAAGGCCTTTGCTTGTCCTGTCATTAATTCAAGGCTCTTTAGTTCTTCTTTCTTTCAGTAGATGGGGAAAGAATGAGGAGCTAGAGCGCAAAGTAACCTTGGATAAATGTGGAAGTTAAAACTGCTAGCCAAGAGGAAGTTTGGAATAATCTGGGGACAAAGTAGTCATACACTGAGGCATATTAGGCAGCTATTTATATGGCGTAAATTAAAGGAAACCTTCCCAAGTATCTTTCTAACGACCCAATGTATTCATTTTCTATTGCTGCTTTGGCAAATTGCCACAAACATAGTGACTTAAACAACACAAATTTATCATCTTGTAATTCTGTAGATCAGAAGTCTGACATAGGTCTCCCTGAGCTAAAATCAAGGTGTAAGCAGGTCTGCGTTCCTGGAGCTTGTAGGGGAGAATTTAAAAAACTTGCCTTTTCCAGTTACTAGATACTACCCACATTCCTTGGCTTTTGGCCTCTTCCCTCTGTATTCAAAGTCAGCAATGCCACATCTCTCTGACCTTTCTTCCATCATTACATCTCTCTCTGACCACAGCCAGGAGAAGTTCTCCACTTTTAAGGACTGGTGTGTTAAAGTTAGCCCACACAAATCATCTAGAATAATCTCCTCATCTCAAGGTCTGTACCCTAAGTTGCAACTGCAAAATCCCTTTTGCCATGTAAAATGACATATTCACAGATTCTGGGGATTAGGGCATGGATATCTTTGAAGGGTCTTTATTCTGCTTACCACACTCAGGGAATCCCAAATTTTCACATTGCTTTTTTTATTTTCTAGGTAAAACTGTAAGTAACACTACCAAAATACCTACAGAACCCAAGAGTAATAGCTCCCCTTTACTGAGTGCTTATTATTTTTCAGATACAAATAGTATCGCATAATTCTCACAACAGTCCCACGAGGTAGGTAACATTTTCATTACAGTTTACAGATGGGAAGAGGAAAGATATTTGCTTGCGTCAAATCACACAGCTCTGACCAAGCACAGCGCAAAGCCAGTATTCCCTTCCAGGCTCTCCTGGCTCCAGGTTCTACTCTTGACTCTCTGTTACTTCATAAGTAGTTTATTCTCAGGTATTTACACTTTGACTCAAAGAGGCTTACTAAATGAAGGCCATGAGGGAGATGGAAGGGCGTGGCCTAAAGCGGTGGTTCTCGAACTTTAGTGTATATGGGAATCGCCTTAGAGGGCCTGATAAAATGCGGAGTGCTGGCCCCCATCCCTAGAGTTTCTGATTCAGTAGGTCTGGGGCGGGGCCTGAGAATCTGCATTCCTACAAGTTCCCAGGAGATGCTGTTGCTGTTGTTGGACTATACTTTAAGGACCACTGGCCTAGAGAATGAAAAGCCTGAGTTGGGGTGAGGATCTGCCCCAAATGTTCTTGGCAGAAAGTGAACTTGAAGGAAAGGGCGAAAAAAAAAAAGAAAGAAGTCATTGAATACTATAGAGTAGAGGCGTTGGAGAGAAAAACTAATAAGTTAGCCTAACTCCTATGAAGTAGAACAATTTGACGTGGGCCATTTGTTTAGGTAGTGACAGAGCTGAGTCTAAAACCCAAGTCTCTACAGGTACAGAAAAATTGTTGAGAACATCATTTATTTTTAGCATTTCCTGCATCTGACTCTGTAAATGGATTTAATTATCTACACTCTCTCTGTTCTTATGTCAGCAGATAAGTGGAAGGCTGGCATCCAAGGTCTGTTTGACCAATTGCTTTGAAAAACATTGGAACACTTGGGGTATAAATAAAGAGTGAAATCTGTTTTTATTGCCATCATTTTATTAATTTAGGCTATGCATAAAGTACATGCTATTTGAACATCGGGAGGATTTTGCTAAATTTTTTTCCCCCAAAGAATGTCATTTTGGAACAAGGTCTTGACGTGCTGTTTCTCATGTTTCTCTCTAAAGTTCCCTGGCAAGGCATGTGCTAACAGCCTGGCTCCACTGAGCATCTGGCTGGCACTAGAACAACCCTAAGAGAGACAGAAGGACCTGCTCTTCCTCATCTTTTCAGAAAGGATTTCAACTCTCTGGAGCTTGGCAGGAAGTTGTGTCTTTGCTTCATCATATTCTAACATTGGCATTCTTTTTGAAAGCCTATTTATTCAGGTTTCTGAAATATCTTCTCTGACACCGAGTATGGTCATCATCTGACCATAAGATAATCAAAAGAACCTGGGAAACATTTGGAATGAAATGTATGGCATGCCTTACAATTGAGGCGAAAGGGGAAAGTGAGATGAGGCAGATGTAAGAGCTACAGCTATGTGCTGCATTTCTGGATGTCAGCAGTGTTGAAATATGTAGCTTAAAGCAAATGTAGATCGGCAAAGGCCTGGAATAGAAATAACACTCTGTTTCCTGGGATGATTCATTTAAAGAGGCTATTTATTGCATACATAGTTTCAAGACCACGTGCCTATTTTCTTCTATGAATGTTCAGACATAAATATATTTTACTGACCCTAAAATTTGCCTGACATTCTCTCAAAAAAACGGGAGGAGGAGGTCATCTCCTAAGCATGCAATATCAATTTCAAACATGCAAGATTACCATAGCAACAATTGATGTCTTTAACATGAGGTCACCAAGGATAATATTTGGTCCTCGATTGTTGATTTGAGTCAGAGATTAAGTGGAACACAGCTCCCCAGGCCACATCTTCATTGGAAAGGATGAAAGTGTCAAGAATGTCTTTCAGCCACGTGGAGAGTTAAGCCCTGCATCTTTGGCTCTCCTACTGGAAGTCTTCCATTTTGGTTCTCTGGCAGAAATCTGCCCAGGAATTCTCTGGGCTGTGGTGGTATGTGTAGGATATGCCCAGGATTCAACTTAACTTCTGTGGCTTTGGGTAAGAATTTGAGCTAATTTAGAGCTCTTTGACTTGGAGGCAAAGCCACTCAGAGAGAGTAGCCAGAAATCATGCCATGGGATACAGGTGTTTCCTAGGCTGGTGTTTAAAAGATTGTACATCTCCAGTCTGTACATCAAGCCCTCGCTACGGAATCAAACCACCTTTTCTCGGTCGTATTTAAATGTGCTCTTCATTTGCTTGGCTAGTTCTGTCTTTTTCCTTTTTTGCCAGTCATGTCATCTCTTTCCATTCAGGAATAGTTCCAGTAATCTACTTAGGATATTTTTATTGGAAGACTGTACAACAAATGTACCCTATCCTCTGGCCCTCTCCTGCTTTAAGGTAATTTCTCTCCCTCTTTATGATCCTACAGCTTATTATTGCAAACAACAGCACATTCAAATAGTTCCCTACTGCCCTTTAGCTTCATAAACAAACAATAGCTATAACAAACACATAGATTTGCATTCTATCTGCAAGCTCCTCTTTGAGGATCCATAGCACTTTAAAACTCCGTTCTGAACAGGACACACGGAAATAAGAATTACCTAGGTAAAAATAAATTTAAAATAAAATTCAGTTTTATTAGGTGTTGTCTTCAGAGAGAAACTTATAGTGTACTAAAGAAAATAACTCCATCACTGTAGTGCTTCACTGAGGTCACAGAAAGTATATTCCACATAAGATTTTCTAAGACCTTCTCCGGGGTTGGCAGAGTGGTTGATGATGATGATGATGATGATGATGTCATTTTTATGTTTTTTCTAATTCAAATCACTTAACATAATCTGAGTAATCACTTAAGTTTCCAGTATATAGTAAATATTTGCAGAGAACTTTGGAGTTTCCAAAAATATTATTGTGCACTATCAAAGGTATTCTTTAAAATAATCCTATGAGTTAGCATTATTACATCCCACTTTTAAGATGAGGTATCTGAGGTACAGGGAGTGACGTGGCTTGCCTAGGATCAGACAACTGGTGACAGAGTTGCCCTAATTCCAGTGCTCTTTTCACAATACCAGTGGTTCTAAATTTTGCCTCTGAAGCTTCCTATTACAAGCACCTGGAGAGTTTTGAAAAACATGTCAATGCCCAGGCCCCAACCCAGAAATAGTAAATCAGAATAACTGAGAGTAGGGCCTAAGAATCAGTATTTTCTAGAAATTCCTGGGGAGATTCTGATGTGCAGCCAAAGGTAGGATCCGTAGCATTAATCTGAATGGCTTCCCTTATCATAACTAATATTGGGGCATAGATAATTTAATCAACTCAACATCTTGTAGCATAGGCTGCTGGGATAAAAGCAAAAGAGCCAGCATGACATTTTTTATCTCCCATTCTCCTTCAGCGAGTGTTTTAGGGTATGTATTTAGCAATGGATATATGATGAAAACAAGAGGATATTTAATGCTAATGACTAAAAGAACACTTGGAACAGCAGGAACAGCATACAAAGCAAGCAAAGAGAAGGTCCTAACTAGTGGACTTTATTGAATATTCCAGTTTCACTATTCCCATTACCATGTGCCCCACCCCCTCTTCTCACCGAACCAATCATTGATGTCAGCCTTTGGCATGTACTCAAGAGAGCGAACTCAGGCCAGGAGAAGTGACCGGTAGAATTGCGGTCCCTGACCAAATTTACACCCATTACTTTTTTTGTCTAGGTTGGTTACTACTGAACTGTGAACTTACATTTAAAATGGTCCTGACCTTTATTTGACCAGTCATTCTAAATACTCCTACATTTCCTAGTGAAACAGAAAAAGCATTTTGCAAATATCAAGTCTATGCATTTACTCTACCCTCATGCCTTTTAATCAGCCTTCTTTCAGTCTCAGAGAAAGGAGGCTTACCTCCTAAAATAGAAGATAGAATGGTCTGATAGTGACCTGTTTAGTGTGACACTAGATTAGAAGACAAGATGTGAGGAGAGAGAATTCACTAAATTCCATGATCCCTTCTTTAGCTGATCGAGAGCTATACTTGGTAGATGGAGTAACAAAAAGTTTTACATAAAGGTGACCCAGGCAGGAAGAGCAAGTTTGAGGAAGACTCCTTTTGTGTGCTAAGAATGAAGAGAAGGCAGGCAAAAATGGTAACAGAAGCAAGGCCATAGATTATGTTCCAATTTCTCTGCTCCAGGGCTTTGAAAGATTGTGATAGAGTGGAGGGAACCTCAAGTGCTCCTGCGCTGCCTTAGGCTTTGGAAGAACCCTGCGTGTTCGTTCACTTACTCATTCAACGGATATTTATTGAGCACCTACTCAGTGCTGATTTCTGTTCTAAATGACAGAAATAAAGCAGCAAACAAAACAAACAGAAATCCTGCAACATGGCAGCCCCCAGAGCTTGGTGAGGCAGATCTGTTTCCACTCTTCAGGCTCCCTCAGTTCCCATGTAACACTGATAATAGAAGAGGGGAGCTTTGTTAGTGGGTGACTTAAATCTGAAAGGAAGATATATCTATTGAATTACCCAAACAGAGACTGAGTTATTCAGGGAATCTAAACCGTTAAATTGGTCTGAGATTACTGAATTAAACTGATAGAAAGTTTTTGGTTCCCTTCTCCCAGGGGCACACAGTGTTCTAGAGCATATCGTATCAATTAGTTCTAATAAAAAACAAACAAAAATATGTTTCTTGGCACACATATTAGTAATTTTGCAACTCTGTTCTATTAGGGAACAAGGGGATATAGTGAGACAACAGAATACCTGGGACCAGGGAATGAATGGGACAAGATGTCGTCATTGCTTATTGTCAACACTGGTAAACCAAGGAGCCCTCAGAGTCAAGATCATCAAGAAATGGATGGTTTGGAGAAATAATATATTACTGTTGTTTATTTGTGCTGCTGCATTTTCTAAAGCCCTTTAGGCTGAGAACTAGAACTGTTTCCCTAGTTACAAAGATCAACTTCCTAGAAAAAAAGCAGTATAGATAAGCTGCTTTAGTCATTAAAATTAGATAATGCCATGCATGAAGGAATTTGTGTGTATTTATGTATATTCTAAGTCATTGAAACAGCTGTTATGAACTGCTGTAGATTTTTAAAAATTCTCATGATTATGTAGAACCCTCCTATAAGATATGGAAACCAAATACTTAGGTCCTCTGCCTAAGCATCATTAGCCACATCTCAGTTTTCATCCTTAGTTAGACATCCATTTAGTCTTTGACTTTGTCTTACTTATTTTTTACTCTCACTAGACTCTCCATCTTATTGGTCTGCGGTGTCTCTAAATACGTCATTAACAATTTTACGATTAAGGGGTTATACAGAGTCTCATCAAAAGATCTAAGAGGGGCCAGCCCAGTGGTGTAGTGGTTAAGTTTGTGTGCTCGGCATCGGCGGCCCGGGCTTCACAGGTTCGGATCCCAGGCACAGACCTATGCACCGCTTGTCCAACCATGCTGTGGCGGCGTCCCATATAAAGTAGAGGGAGATGGGCACAGAAGTTAGCCCAGGGCCAATCTTCCTCAGCAAAAAGAGAAGGATTGAGGCCGGCCCCGTGGCTTTGTGGTTAAGTGCACGTGCTCTGCTACTGGTGGCCCAGGTTCAGATCCCAGGCGCGCACCGATGCACCGCTTCTCCGACCATGCTGAGGCCGTGTCCCACATACAGCAACTAGAAGGATGTGCAGCTATGACATACAACTATCTGCTGGGGCTTTGGGGGTAAAAAATAAATAAGTAAATAAAATTAAAAAAAGAGAAGGATTGGCAACGGACGTTAGCTCAGGGCTAATCTTCCTCACACACACACACACACACACACACACACACACACACGCACACACACACAAAAAGATCTAAGAGCTTTGGCAGAATATAACTACTTCTAAGAAGATTCCAGCATGGCAGGAAGACTGTTTTTAGACGTTCCTTTTGCCCATTTAGTGTCAGTTACATATCCACAGTCCTTGGCATGTTTCCTAAGTATGGATAAACGCAATGAGATACTCAGTGCCATCCAACCACAGCTACTTAATTTTCTACTCATATTCATGAAAGAGTTTGAAGTGTAAGGCAATGGGTACAATGAATGCGATTCAATGGTAATGATGATGAAAGTAAGCAATTCTCCTCCAAGAAAGATCATCTTTCCCTGGTTCATTAATTGGTTAAAGACCTTGGATCAGCATAAAATGCCTTTAGCTGGTAATTAGCATGCAAATAAGCACTGGCCCATAGGTCCAGGATTTAAAAGAAATGAGATTGGGTTTAAAAAGAATGCTAGAGGCAAGCATATTTTAATAAAAATAAAAAATAATTCCCAAAGCACTGGTAATATTTGCTTTATGATGTTTTCTTTTTTAATCTTGCAAACCACACCTTGAGAGTTGACTCTATTATTAAGATTCACCATTGAGGTCACCGGCATGAATTCTTTAAGAAATAACTGTTAGAACATGTTGCTTCTGGGGAAAACCTGTGGGTTTTCCATTAGGAAATTTATGAAACATTTATATTTGGTGCACAAAGCTAGGGCTTTATACAACAGTAAATTTTGCAAAGGTTATAAAGTCACTGCAGGTATAATAAATTTGGAACCCCAATACCAACTCCACATCTCAAAGCTAGCAATCAACTTTGCATTTTTCAAGATAGGCTAGACTATGAGACTGTAACAAATTAACTCCAGGATTTCAGTGACTTAACACAAGTACAGCTGATTTCTCACTCGGGCTGCATTTCTAATGCAGATGAGCAGGAGACGCTTCTCCACATTGTCCCACAGGGACCCAGACCATGTGAGGCTCTGCACCATCTGGAACACATGCCGTTGGCTCTTGAACGCTTCACACTAGAAGTGAGATTTGGTAATTCTGCTTTGAGCCCATTGGCCAGCAGTGGTCATCTGGGCCCACCTAACTGGACAGGGGCTGAGAAATGTAGTGGAGCATACAGTGAACATTACTGTATGATTTTACCAAAACCTTCATGTCCTGCTTTGCTACAACAAACTTGGTCAAGCTTAGGGTCACCAAAAGGCTTTTTCAGAACAAGAATAAGAAGAAAATGTGGACATTTTCTCTAGAGTGGTGTAACAAAGATGACTATGAAGGAAGGAAGGGGGTGCACTGACCACTTTCGTGTGGTGTTTAAAATGTTATCTCTGTTGAATTCTACCAAAGTGCTCCTAGTTTTAAATTTTTTAAATTGTTTATCTAGATTAATATATCTCAATCTTTTTTTCATTATCTCCCCCCAAGGAGACTTTTTAGACATTTGTTTTTCTAAACGACCTCCTCATGAATATTAATACTACAGATATACTGTTTATGTACCATATGTATATCTCAGCTTTACACATAAAAACAGTCAGGCATTTTTGTCCTCCAAGAACCAATTTTTACCCCCTTGGAGGTGATATTACCCCCCTTGAGAATGCATGATCTAAATTTAGCCGAATAAAAAAAGAAACATGACCTATATTCTAGAATTTAGATACTTAATTTCTCATACTTTGGGTAGCTCTATCATATTTTCTACAGCTATAAATTGTGTGTGTGTGTGTGTGTGTGTGTGTGAGGAAGATTGGCACTGAGCTAACATCTGTTGCCAATCTTCCTCTTTTTGTTTGAGGAAGATTGTCCTTGAGCTAACATCTGTGCCAATCTCCCTCTATTTCATGTGTGGGACGCCGCCACAGCATGGCTTGATGAGCGGTGTGTAGGTCCGTGCCCAGGATCTGAACCTGCGAACTCCAGGCCGCCAAAGTGGAGTGTGTGAAATTAACCGCTATGCCACTGGGCCAGCCCCTACACCTATAATTTTTTCCCATGAGCCATTAGGAGTCATGTGTCCCCACCCCCATTTTCCCTATTTCTCCACCAAAACTATGAAGTCAACAAAACTTCGTGATTCAGAGCACAGGCTCTGGAATCAGTTAGCACACTTTCAAATCCTACCACCCTCACTAGGGAAATCTTTGATCTAGGACAAGTTATTTAGACCCTCTAGACCACAGGGGGCTAAAACTTCTCTGTCATGTGCCTTAATCTTGTGTTACCATAGGCTTTCATCCTTATTTTCTGGTTGGCAGTGCTGCCTCCCTGCCTTCCTTCCCCAGGGTCACTAAGAACTGTCAGTGTTAGGTTCTGAACAAGGAACCACAGGAATCCCTTTGGCTTGGGAAGGGCCCAAATTTGCGTAGAAGGGCAAATGTTCTTTTTTGTATTGTTGGTCCACATGCCCTAAAAGTATTAAGACTGACGGTTAGGACACTCACACACATTTTAAAGAAACTGCCTCCCAGCAGAAATAACAGCTGAGGGAGGAAAGCGCTATAATGTCTGCTGTGGTTTCTCTAAATATGTTTACAAGAGCCATCTGTGAGGGAGAGTGGAAAGAACACTAACTGGGCTTGGAATTATGAGTTCCAAGTTCAAATATTATGAGCATCATTTCCCAGCCAGGTGAAACTTGGGCAAATCACTTAATCCCATCAAGCTTTGGTTTCCTCATCTATAAAATGGGGATTATGATGTCTATTTCATTGAAGGGTTTTATTGGGCTCAAATGAGTTAGTATTGATGTATTGATGAGAATACTCAGTAGAGACTAAGGTTCTACCTGAATCCAAAAGATTATTATTATCTCCACTGACTTTCACCTGTACTTTGGTCCATGAATTTTTCTAATTACTGTGGGAAAGGGGGATGATGTTCTGATTACCAATTTTTCATCTATCTATCTATCTCTCTATCTATCATCTATCTATCCATACATCCCATATCATGATCCCATTCAATTAGAAAAGGTAGTGCTATTGAATTATAATCTGAAGACTCACTCCAAGTCCTGATGTTAATTTTTAAAATGTCTGAGATCCCCCAAAAAGCACTAAATCTGCCACATTTTACCCTAATATCTGCCAAATATATTCAAGACTAGATGGCTTTGAATGGCCAGAAATCCACATCTGCATTCTCTTTTCCTTTCCTTTTTGGCTAATGGAGTGAAAATCTGTTAAAAAGAACCTACCTCCACACCTTGGACTAGTTCCAGCTGTCTGTGTAAATAAGGCTATAGGAAAGAATAGAAATCGAGGACTTTTGGAGTTCGGTATTAGCATGGCTCCTTTGGGCAGATGCTAAAGATCATAAAATGCCAGGAGTTCACATGCACAGGATAGAATCGGAAATCTCTCAGGATAAAGGGCAAAAGTGGCAGGTGCAGATCAATTCACCTGGGAAGTTTCCTTCCGCCCTCCTTGCACCACCTCTCTTACCTCAACATGCAAATAAATGCGAAGAGATTGATCAAAGAGGCTTAAGAAGTTATTGTAATTTGGGATCTTATGAAAATCTCTCAGAATTGGATATAACAAGGGATATTAGTCACTCCCAGGATATGTGATGTCCCACAAGGAAAAGACCAAGCCCTGGAGTTTGTGCCAACCAGTTCTCCTAGGATCCAGGTGATGAAGGAGTAGAGCTGGGATGGGCTTCTGTTTAGCTGGCAGAACCACACTAGGTTTCCAGTTCTCTGCTACATAATAGATTCCTTCCTGTATTAGCAGGAAATTTTGAGCTGCTTTGCAAAATATTTAAAAAATGGATGAAACAGTATATCATTAGTATTTTTTAAAATATGCAATGTCAAGTTTTGCAAACAATGTACTATTTTATCCATGACCTGTAAATTGACCTTGGTAACTTGCTCTTGCTCTGGCATCTCTTTTTCCTGCCAGTCTCCTTCTGTCTTATCACTGCCAGTCTATTTATCAAGACAGATGCCTAGGACATGGGAATTGCGATTCCACATGGTGTTTGTTTCACTTAGTAAGAAATCTGTGAAAGATCCAGAGCAGCACTGGTGCAGAGTGGCAGAAAATTGTGGCATTGGACATTAAGCACAGATACATTTAATAATTTACACAGAATTAATAAGGCACTGGGCTGTTTCTAAGACCTATGATCAAGTGACTGTTACAGATACTATTTACAAAATTGATACTTTGCTGGGAGACAAACCAAGTTTAGTAATATAATTAAATAGAAATTAAATTGGGGAAAATGCATAATCGTATTCTGATTAATATGTTAACTTTGTAAAGATTTTTTGCATATTGCAGACATTGAGCAAGATAACTAAGGCAAGTTAATTAGATTTCAAGTGAATTGCCACCATGTTAATTCATATTTTATAAGAATAGTAATTAAAATCCAACATATTATAGCTACAATATGGTATTTTATTATATTCCATACTAACATTTCCTTATAAGTAATTTTAAAACATCAGCTTAATAGATTAGTAAAAGTACAGTAGTGTAACTGGGCATTTATTGTTAATAGAATTCAGATTATGAAGTGAATTTTTATTATTCTTAAAGTCATTTACAGCACAATTTTAATGATATAATACTTACATTCCATCAGGGGTTCGTTTGTAGCCACTTAATGACTTTCTATATGTATATTTAAATAAATATTGGTTTTACACTCATTTTTCTAATTTTATTTTATTTATATAGGAAAATATAATTATCATGGTCTTTGGATTTGAATATCAAGCTCAGTGGGTACTGTAATATGTTACAAGTTTTGTGGACTGAGATTTTATTTGGTCAGATCACGGTACCAATTTGCCAAACATTTCCCACATTTGAATAGGGGAAGAATGTAAGGGGTGGCTCTACTTCTTTCATGAAAGAGTACTTACAAGAAGGATGAAGATGGGGCCACTTCATGGTGTAGTGGTTAAGTTAGGTGCATTCCCCTTTGGTGGTCCGGGTTTGCGTGTTCATAACCCAGGCACAGACCTACACGCCTTGTCAGCCATGCTGTGGTGGTGACCCACATACAAAATAGAGGAAGATTGGCACAGCTGTTAGCTCAGGGCTAATCTTCCTCAAACAAAAAAAAGGAAAATTGGCAAGGGATGTTAGCTCAGGGCAATCTTCCTCAGCAAAAAAAAAAAAAAAAAAAAAGGATGATGAGATAAATATTAAAATGTGTGAAGTCAGGTCAGGTCTTCCATCTGGCAGGTAAACTACTCTCTTGTTCATTCTCCATTCAGAGAAGAGAAACTTCATTGTTCTGTTGACTCATGATCTTAGCAGAGCCCCAGCAGTTGATGAGGCCAGTGTGTGCCCACTGAAAAATGTTGCATAGAAACTAGTGAAAAATAAATCAATGGGCTGTTAATCAGATCAGCTCAAGGTGGCGCCTACCTTGCTGAGAGTCCTCTGCAAAGAGTGCTAGTGCTGTTGATTGGGAGGACTCCATCTTCATTTCCTTTGGTGCTTGAGACCAATGAGGAGCTATGGCTCATTTGGCCAAGGGAAGTGTATTAAACATGTTTCCAATAACATTGTGAGGACTGTATTAATGTTTCTGCTTTCCAAATGAGGAAACAGAAGCGCAGCTATGTAATGTGCAGTGGCTAATATTTCCAAACTTTCCTGGTGACAGATGCTGGTTGCATTTCCCTGGTGATTGCTTGATATCAACCACCCTCAACGACTGCTCTCAACACAAATTGCAACCACTTATTTGCATCCTACCTCCTTGGGTGTTTAGGCTTTCTGTACTACTTTACCAAAGTGTAGTTATAGTCTTGTGGTGGATGTGGTGACTTGCTGCCCGGATTATGCTCCAGGAATGAAGATTTAGTCTTCCAGTTGCTGAAGCATCAGTTTTCAGCCCCCTCCAGGTGCTGCCATGGGTAGAGATCTGCCTCACTCAGTCACGTGGACTTCCAGGGACAACCTGCAGCTGATGATTAATCAAGGGGAAAGGTTTGAAGGAGTATCTCATCTTCACAACTCCCCGCAGGGTCATCTGTGACTTCCACTGAGATCACGTTGCAGATCGACTTCTCATTTTGCCCAGTCCTACTTTTGTTGCTTCCCTTCCTTAGGTTAGATCCCCAGCACACTCTCTAATAAACTTCTTGCATGCTCAACTCCATCTCAGAGTCTACTCCCCAGGGAAATCAATTGCAGCAACCCTGTGCTGCTTCTAGATCTTGAATTTGTCATTACTTTTTGGAGATCATAGAGTTAATTCTACATCAATGCTATTTTGTATTTCCATTTTGAATATCCTGAATGGTATTCCTGAATGGCTGAGATAAATGAAAACAACAGTTGAATCTAGATGATAGAGTTAATTAAAGAGATTGAATTTGTAGGACTTACGAGGGCCCTAATTTTATAGGGCATTAGATAAAATGAGGGAATCTTACAATGACAGATAATTAAATTCAGATCTTGAATACATTAATTAGAAATCAGGGATATGAATTTAAGTGATTGTCTGAAAAAAAGAAGGAACATTTCCCTTTGCAATCGTCATGTTCTATAATTAGGTAGAGGTCCTGGAGGAAAATATGTTTTGCCTTTGTAGCTTCAGTCATTGGATGACTATTGGGGCAAAGGCATCAAGTTTTCTACAAGAAAAGAAGTTTGAGTAAGTGAAGAAATCTCTTGCTACCAGTGTAGAACACTTAAGCTCATTACCCTTTATACATAATGAAGTCATTCACTGAACTTCTTAAGTGCCCCTTGGCTGAACACACCCCAGGACAACCAGCATGGAGCCAAGAGGAAAACAAAATTCTTTCATATTAATAACACTTGGTTGGAGATATTTCATGGAACCTTTCCAAATATTTGAAAAAACTTCAAATAGATGTTTATAAGGAGTTTTATTTTAGCATTCAGGTACTTTCTAGACAATTCTGCAACTATGAGCTCTCTATGAGCTCTCAGCTCTCCTCAGTGAATTTTCATAGCCTCATTCAACACAATATCTATGTTTTTCTAACTATAGCTATAAAAGTTTCCTATTTTCTCTGAGTATTTTCAGTCTGAGATTCAGAACATTTCTATGTTTCAACTTTTCTTTGTCAGATCTTCCTGATGCAGCATTCTCTGGTTTTTCCCCCTGAATAATATTTACTGAGACTTAGAAATCAAAGATTAGCTAGGATTGTATGTAAATAAGTCTCTTTAATAACCTGCATTAAGGCAAGTCATTGCCCTCTCTGTTCATGGAGAAGTCTCCAACTATGATGTGAACATCTTTGCTTGATCACTTATTTTAATTAAATAGTAGTGTTAATTATGACTTCAAACCCAAAATTATTGAAGATGACCTTTGAAATAACAGATGCTATGCTGCAGAACCCAGCAAGTTTCCCTCCCCTCCATCCCCTTTTTTCTTTCCTACTTTTTACTTTCTTCCTTGTATGTGTATTCCTTACATCTATTGTCAACACTGATAGATACTAATAATGCAAAGCTTTGTGCATTCACTTGTTCACCAAATATTTATTAAACATCTATTACATGCCCCGACACATGTTAGAAATTTGGGATACATTTGTTAGCCAAGCAGGCATTTCCCTTCCCTAAAGGAACTTAATGTAGGGGAGGAAAATCTTCCTTCTACCCTCCTAGGTGCTATGGCTGAGCCTAAGAATTAAACTGACACAAGACAAACTATCAGGAGAAGTATAGAATTTTATTTAATATTTCTTACATGTCCACAGGAGTCTTCAAAAGGAAAATGACCCAAAGAAGGTGTCAGGCCCCAAAGCTTATATACCTTTTTAAAACAAGGACTGATAAATAGTGGGGATGTGACAAGACAAAGAGGCTTGGGCTAGGGCTAGCAAATTATGGGACAGTAACTAGAAAATACATGGGGGAAACTAAGGGAAGATACGGGTTATTTTAGTAGGTTTGTTTGTACAGATCCATTTCAGCATTGACTCCCAGTCAGGTGATAAAATGTTCTTCTCAGTATAAGGAGGTCATTTTTCTCATAGGAAATTTTATGACCTGCTTTTAGGTAGAAAGGGGAAGGTCAGAGAGACCTTCTTGCATCTGATGTTTCTCAAGAGCCTTCAGCTCAAAATTATCAATGTGCCAAAGCAGCATATTTTCAGGCGGTATATTCTAAAGCCTTTCTATAACATAAAGTGATCCCTGATTTCAAAGAGTTCGCTATGCAGTAGAAGACTCAGACATGTAATTTGTATGCATAAAACATGTTATACACATTAGTTGCTACACAAAAATGAATTTGAGAACTTCCCAATTCTACTTTTGGGATTCAGGAGACTATCATGGAGATAAAGCGAAGCCCAGGCAAGGAAACATTTTGTGCAGAGATCTAGGGGCTTAATGGTGAAATCTTGGAAGAGCACAGTTAGGAGGCACTGAGATGTACGCCTCCAAAGGGAAGACATGGGAAAAGAGGCTGGCACATTAGCAAAGGGCTGGGTCATCTCCTTGCCTTTCTTACTGAGAAGTCTGGTGATGGAAATTATGTCAGAGAAAGCAAACTGACTGCCAAATATTTGGGGTTCCCTCTGCAATATAGAATTACTGCTTAAAAAATAGCTTCTCAGCCAGGGCCTACATGTTCAGTCTCTGGTGAATCTAGATGGTCACTAGTGTTCACTAACTGAATGTAAGCAGTAGGGTTATGTGTCATTCCCAGGTCAAGACTGTGGAAAAACAATTATTAGTTTTCTCCACTGCTTCTCATCTCCTAACTGAATAATGACATGCAGGGCAACCTTGGAAACGACGTGTAGAAGATAGCACAGTCTCCAGCAACCTGGGTTCTTCAATAACTGAGATGATCATAGCCCCATGCTGCTAACCAAGAACACCTACACTGGACTGATGCACAAGTAAGAAATCAACTTTTATTGTGTTATGCCACTGACATTTTCAGTTTTCTTTGTCACTGCCACTAGTTTTATGCTAATTAATGCAAGGGGCTATTAGAGAATTTTTTTCATATATGTATGACATGATCAGATATAAATTTTTGAAAAAGGAAGATGTATTGGTATGGACAGGAAGATCATGGTACTAGCAAGCTGCGGTAAGCTACTGGAAGGTTAAGACCATATCAGGACTTCTATAGCAAAAAGAGAGAGGATAGGTATGGTCAACATTTGGGTGATCCATCCTAAAGGAATTGCTCCTAGCTTAGTTAGGGACTAGTCTAGACGGCTCTCAGGTTTTAAAATATGAGTGGCAAATTTTTAAAAAATTAATACAAAAATATCCATTTAGTAATGAAATATATGATACAGTAAACATGCACATTAGATTTGGAGCACTCAAAATATAAAAATTAGGGGTGACTGTGTTCTGGACCACCACATTAAAATATTTGAAATGAAACATTCTATTTTTAATGAGAAATTTACATCTCATTATTAAAAGGAATATCTTTGGTTTAACTCTTCTTCATAGAAAATGGTTCTTTTTTCATATGGATGCTAGCCACCTCATAAAGACAGGACTGCAACAATATATTTTAGGCAAGAGCGCCTAGAGACTTATAAACGCATGGAGAGTGGAGCTTGAAGAGAGAAACCCTCACTGCCAGGGTGCAGAACGCCAGATAATGAATCCTCATGGAGGCGACATTACAAATTGGAGTCTGGGAGGATAGAAGAAGTCAAGGAAATAAGAGCTGTTATAGAATGAATGATTGTGGTAATTAAGGTTATGGGTAAAGAAGGGTTTAGTTATTGCAATGCAAATAAATCAGAAGCGTGTTTTAAGCAATGAAACAGTGTGCCTCTTGGAATTTGTCAAGTTCTTGCTTTTTTTGTTTCCATATAACCTAATGCTGCAGTCAGGAAGTATCTTACTCTTGTAAGACATATAGAATAAAGGTAATTGCTAAAATTTGAAAAGAGGCTTATATATACACCTAGCTGCCTTGAACCAGTTTTGAATTAAAACAACAAAAAAGATATCAATCATATTTCTCAGTCAGTATTTAGCATATCATTACCAACCTTGGCAGGGATAAATGACATGCTTGTAGGTGACGCTAATGAAGATGACATTTTAAATTCAGATTAACAAAACTCAAAGCTTCTATTTGTAAAATAATCTCCAAATGTGACACTGGATGTTTGAATCACTAAACCAGAATATTGTCTTATTAAAGGTTTCATATATAAATTGATTATAATTTTTTCAAGCCACACTTTAGTATAATGAAGTTTTTCTGTTTTTTTGATTTTGTGTTGTTTGCTGTTGCTTTTTGGGGGGAGGGGATTTTATCTTCTGTCATTCCACTGTTAGGAAGCTGGTGATAGAAAATACAATGTGGCATCCAGGGAATTGTTTCAAGCTTTGGGTTTTCAAATTTCTTTATATGATTGCAGACAAATTTGCATTTACAAGAAAAGAATATTTATTTTTCTGATTATAAATTTATTATGTGCTCAGTCTATAAAAGTTAAATCATAGAAAAGTATAAGAACATTAAAACATTTGTAAATATAGTTACATGTCTTTTCTTCTTTTTCTTTCCTCTGTGCACAGATAAACTTGGTGTGCTTTTTCCCGCAATGTTTTATTACATGGTCCTATGTCAAAAATATTCTTTAACATAATTTTAACAGCTGCACAATGCTCCATCACGTAGATGTATCATATATTTTTTAATAATTATTTTCTCTGAACATATAGAATGTGTCCAAAATTTTGCTATTCTAAAACAGACACGTGCTCGCGCACACACACACACACACACACACACGAGGAAAATCCCCACTTGGAAAAGTCTCCTTATAATATATCTACATCCGTACATGTTATTTTCTTACCAAAAATTCCTAGAGATGAAATTTCTACTTCAGGGTGCATGAACCCTTTTGAAGGCTTTGGATACGTACTGCTAAATTGCCCTCCAGGTCAGCTGTAGCAATTTACTCTCCCATCAGTTACCTTGGCCTAGCCAGCTTCGATTATCATTACTGTTTCTAACCTGTGTCAATTTGATAAATGATAAATGGAATCATACTGTAGTTGTTATTTTCATTTCTTCTTCTATAAACTTTTTTTCATTTGTTAATTAGCCATTCATATTCTACTGACTTTCCAAACCTTTGCATATCTTTGTTTTCCAGATCTGATTTATAGTAGCATATCTTTAGAGATACATATTCTAACATCTTTTCTTTTCACTTTTAGTTTTTACTTTTGGCCATACGTCTTTTCGTTATTCTGTAGACAAATAGAAATTCTTGAACTTATTACATGCTTACAAATATTTACCCATGATGTAATCATTTAAAATTTACCTCTATTTTCTTCTAGTTATTTTTTTCATTGTTTTTATAGTTAATTCTTTAATTTCTGGGTTTATTTTGATGTACTTTATTTAATCAACATTTAAGTTTGTGTGTGTGTATGTGTGTGTGTGTTGTACTTTTCAAAGCTGTTGGGGGAGAGAGTGTATAAAAGAACTTTTTAGTTTATAAACTGATAGCTACTTTCTACATGCTTTAATAAAGGAACACTTTACCACCTTCTCAATAAGATATTTGCAATACCCTAAGCATAGGCCCCTATTTTACACATAGAAGTTATAACATGCATAATTATATAATTATAACTATACAAGTACATAAATATCTATCTGCTGGTCACAAATTATAGGAAAATAAGGATTCTAGCCTTTATCGTAATATATCTATCCCTTCACTGTGCTGATTTGTAATGCTTATTGTATTGTATCACATATCATGTATAATATATACATATTCTCTGATCTGTTTCAGAACTACTTATGTTAGCTCACAGATCTATCTATCCCAGGTTACACCAATAAATCACTCATTTAATT
The DNA here is from genome assembly GCF_020826845.1 of Diceros bicornis minor. Taxonomy (NCBI): domain Eukaryota; kingdom Metazoa; phylum Chordata; class Mammalia; order Perissodactyla; family Rhinocerotidae; genus Diceros; species Diceros bicornis. The sequence continues at coordinate 26,731,322 of NC_080741.1, forward strand.
GTTGTACTTTTATAATAGACATATTATTGACATATCGTATTAGATGGAAGCTTCTTATTTCCCTTTTACAAAACAGTTTCTCCAAATGTTCCCAAATAACTTAAAAGTATTTTGTCAAATTCCAAATAATTTTCCATTGGGATTTTTAATGAGATTTCAGCCAATGTAAGAAGTATTTTGGATATAAATCACATCTTTTTCAGTATTCAATCTTTCCATTCAGGGAAATGCTATGTTTCTTCATTTATTTAAATTTTCTTAGCTCTTAGAAAGTGTTGTAGCTTTGCTTATATGAATTCTAGCCATTTCCGATTAGAATCAATTGTTTCTATACATTTTATATATGTACATTGTTTTATTAAGGGAGACTTCAATACATTATATGTTCTAACTGGCTTATATATAGAAGTCTATTGTTTTTTTATTTAGCTGTTTTACTGGATTTTGTTTTTAATTCTATTATAGTTAATCCTCTAGATGCTTAAAAAAATGGATATGATGACATTGCAATCATCGTTTCATTCTTGCCATTAGACTTAACTCTTCTTTCTTGTTCTTTTCTCTTCTTTTTTCCTTTTGGCTTTGACTAAAACTTCCAGAAAAATGTTAAATCGTAATGGCACTAGCAAACTTTATTGTATTAGTTAAAAACTAGATGGAATTCCACCACAGCTGTTTTCCAAAGTCTTATCCTTGGTACACTAGTCTCTCCAGACGCTCTGGGAGAAAAGATTTCCATGTTTAAAAAAAAAAAAAAAAAGCCTGTGAAACTTTTCATTGAAGTGTTATAACGTATTTTTGCATATTAAAGATATGAGAAATCTTATAGTAAAAAAAAATTGTTTAATTTTGTTTTACTCCATTTTCTAACAGATCACAGAATTTTTCATAGTTTTAATTAAAAACCATTAGAATTTATGTTTCACTGAACAAAATCGCCATCAATTAAAGCAAAACTCTTTTTCCTATTTACCCAGGAAGTACCGAGAGTGGGAGGTGTTCTGCCCTGGGGACAGGTAGTAAGGGATGTGTTGCCTGAAAAGAATCTAAAAGCACTAATAAAGCCAGCAGTGTCATTATTACTCTACACTTGCAGTTCTCACCCCAAAATCCTTTGACTAGTCTGAGTTCTAAATTTAGATAATTGTCTCAGTTTGTCTTGAGTCTTGGTAATATATATTTAAGCTTCAAATTTACACATTTTTATTAATTATCTTTTAATAAGTGTTATATTCTACATGAAAGTTAATTTGAAGTTCTCCCATTTATGTAGTGGCTCCCAACACATTCAGATTCAACTACATGTGTTCATTTTGAGTGCTAACTGGTAAAAATAGAATTGTTGGTACTCACTCTGGGCAAAGTTTGTATCGCTGTGGGGCTATGTAGTCTTGTATTTAAATAGTAAATTTGAAATAAACAATAGTAGCACAGTGGCAGTAAAGACATAGAAACGCAACTTAAGTTATTACAATTACCTAATTCATTTGGAGTTTTTGTGTTTAAAATTTCAATCAGTGAAAAAAAGTGGGCTGTAATAGTTTCACTTGCTAGATGCAGATTTGGTTCCTACAGGAAACATTTTGCTAAGTTAGAGTAATAGATTTAAGTTGACATTTTTAATTATTATTGGGGCAAAAGAGCTGGCCTTTTGCGCCGCTGTATCAGACAGTCATTGGCTGCAGGCTGGGAGTGAAACATCTTCCATTAGCAGATGATTCTCCAGAGAAGGCAGCTGTGAGCAGTTAGCACCCAACCCTCATAGCAGCTGAGATGGTTCACTGGCCTGTTTAAGGGCTCTAAGTGGGGAACCAAAAGTATGTACTGCAGGTTCAAACTTTTCTTCCCATTTATTCTGTTAAAGAGTTCTTCAATTATTTGTCAAGAAGACACTTAGGGTAGGCTGAAAATGTCCCCCCACCCTAACTACCCCCATCTCGCCCCCCACCCAAAATATATACATCCTAATCCCTGGAACGTGGGAATATTGCCTCATGTGGCAAAAAACAAATGAACCAAAAAGGGATCTTTGCAGATATGATTAAGAATCTTGAGATGGGGCGAAGAGCCTGGATTATCCAAGAGGGCCCTTAATGCAATCACATGCATCCTTATAAGAGGCAGGCAGGGGGGAGTTTTTGCACAAGAGACATGGAAGCAGAGACTGAAACGATGTGGCCACAGGTCAAGGAATGATGGCAGCCACCAGAAGCTGAAAGGAGCAAGGAATGGATTCTCACTTAGAAACTTGACAGGGAGCGCAGCCCTGCCAACACCCTGATTCTGGCCTCCAGCACTAGGAAAGAATAAATTTCTGTTGTCGTAAGCCACCCAATTTGCTGTATTTTGTTACAACAGCCACAGGAAACTAATGCAGCACTGCAGTCAGATTCACAGGTAAGCAGCTCTGAATTAAGCTAAGTTTTTTCATTTAAATAAGTACACTCATATTTGTGCCACTTCTGCGAATACCAAGCCTTTTTCCCATATTCATGGATTTTTTTCCCTTAGCAGTTTTTTAAACATATTGTTGGTGCTACACAAATGAATCTTACTGTGTATTACTTTTTCATTAATTGTTTTATGTGTATTTATTCTCTTTTATTCATTAGCCTATAAGGTCCTCTGGAGCAGAGCTTACTTTGATAAAGGTGGAAATAAAAGAGGTTTTGAAATCAACTAGTCCTGGTTCTGAATTTCAGACCATAGGCAAGATACTTAATGCGTTGAAGCCTCAGCTTCCTTGTATGTTACATAGTGATGAGGATAATACCTATGTTATAAGGGATAATTGCATGGATTAAATGAGATAACAAATACAGAGTGCCTGCTCACAGTAGCAATCAGATCAAGTTAAGTTTCCTGTCTCTTTCGTACCCTGAAACTAGTACATCCTTTGGCATCGTAACCACCATTGAGTAAACAAATGTACTTCCTTTTCTGAATTGGACACACTTATAATTCAAACTCAGAGTTGATTGCAAATATTTTTTAACAATAAATATTTATAAAAAGGTACATACATTATTCACATGCAAACATTATACATTGGAATAAAATGTGATCTTGGAACACGTTTATAACTGAGGACTGAATATTCTTAGCCATATTATAAGTCATATCTGCATGATAAAGTTGTGAAAATAAGCTGTTAATATCATTTTTGAATCTAGTATTTTCTTTGCAATCGGAACACAAACAAACAATCAGTGGTGACTTGGCTTTGGATGTAACTGGATGTGTTAACACCTATTCGATGTGGTCCAGATGTTGCAATCTGTTTTCATATATGTTAACAGGCCCAACTAATTGTTCAAGAATGAATAGGCACCAGAAGTACCAGTGGCATTCCTGGGAAAGAAGACTATTTCATTGTTGCAACTTTGCTCTGCCACTTGTGTCTAGGTGCCAGGTGGATACTTTGATGCATTCTAGAACTCCCTCTTTTAAAAGGTTAAGATGACCTGGAAGAGATATGGAACAAATAGTTCCAATTTTCACAAATTGGCTGAGTTCGTTCTGCTTGCCAACTTGCCATCTGATTCCTTGTTTGTGATTAAACTGACACTTGCAGTAAGAATAGGTTCCAAAAGAGAATTGATTGATATCGTGTATAAAATGACGATGGGACCTTGAAGTAATCACTGTGCAGATGTGAAACCATATACAGTTGTTTGGTGAATATTATGTCTACTCTGTATCTAGTAAAGCTCCTGCAGATGGGCCATGTCTCAGGGTATTGTTGCAGAGATCATCACTATACCAGGTGCATAATTATCTTAGAGAAAATAATCCCTTTTTCAACAAATTCAGAAGGAAATCGTAATGACCAGTGTTTGCCCTGATGTTAATCATTCACAGAACACTTTTTGTTTACATTATCACATTAAACTTTCTACATAATACCGTGAATTAGGGATTAATTTCATCTCTATTTTAAATCTTAGGTTAGCAAGAGTAAGTTATTCAGAACTTGTGTTTAGAAAATGATATATGGGGAAAAAAATGATATATGTAGTGCTAAAATATAGGTCCTCTGGCTTTAAATCATGTTCCTTCCAATCTTAGAAAATTCTATATTTAACTTATGTACAAATTTTCCTTATTGATGAAGGATAAATACGAGCTTAAAAATTATAATAAATAGGGAATGTAAAAGAAATATACCTAATGTAGTGAATAAAGTTGTTCAACTCTTGCTCTATTTAGAATTCATTCCCATTTTGCCACAGTATCTACTCACTGGATCTAAGAATCAACTCCGAAATACCTGACAACTTAAAAAAAATAAAACAAAATCCTTGGTGGTCTAGTGAACTAGCAAGCGGAAAATAAGCAGAGTGCAGTTCTATGAATTGAAAGAAAAGGAAAGGAACTTTACCAAAGATCATGAGATTTAGACTCTAGCCCTTTACGACTTCAACTCTCAAGTTGTTATTGTACTCCGAAAAGGGGAAATCCTTCTAATAAGGGGCCGAATGCTATTTTCTACGTCTTCTGTCATCACTACTTGGTTGCATTATTGATTTGAATTATTGGATGTCTTAAAGCAAAAATATGACTTAATTTATGAATACCTAATATTAAGAAGGCACATGGTGACTATGCATATTCATTCCTCGACAAAGAATAAATGTATTGCTGCAATGTGTCAGTCACTAGGTTGGTTGTTTGGGATACTGAGGTGAAAGAAACATAGTATTGTTTGCTTTCATGGAGCTCACATACTACTAATGGAGCATGAAAAGCATGCATTTATTTATAATATAGCTTGGGGTATGTAATAATTGAGATATAGGCAAAGTGCTTTTGTAGCACCACGTGGGAAATAATTGTCTCTGACTGTAATTGTTGAGGGAGACTTCATATAACATATTGGTCTTACAGTTTAAGTTGAAGTTTGTCAGATGGAAAAAAAGGTGTTTTGAAGCATTCCAGAGTTGTGGAAAGAAACAGGGCCTGATTGAGAATGGGGCATTCAGGGAACTGTGAATTCTCTGATATTGGCCATTTCGTGCCAAATGCAGACTCCCCAAAATATAAGCGAAACAGCTAGCCAATAAGACAAAACTGAGGTTATTGCTTACCTCAGTAAGCAGTGACTGAGAGCGGGAAGAGCGAAGTTGGAATATTTACTGAGATTTTGAAATCAAGTTTAAGTCTACTTTAAATGTGACAGTTGTAACATCATAATGTAGGGTTGGTACATAGCAGCAAGGCAAGGATTTTGACGCAAAAGGTTCAAAGAGTCTTAGGGTATAAATTATCACTTGACACTTTTAATTGAAGAATTGATGGATCTTTCAGGAAGTTCTCGGAATGAATGATAGTTATTTGTAATTTTTATTTTGCCTGGCAAAAGTAGCCTGGAATTACAAGGTTATGTTAATGAAGAGAGGAATAATAAAGTCACGTTAATGCAGACAGTAAGCTGTGTGTGTGTAATGGTTCTGATTCTCAGTTGGACTGAAATGGGAGATAGTCAATAAAAGTACATGTCATCAGATGTTAAAGGGTCTTATATGTCACTCACAAAAGTTGGAATTAATTTAAGTACTGAGGAGATAGCAATTTTCTTTTTTAAGAAAAGAGATTGGCTTCATCATGTACATGTGAGTTGGTGGAAGAATAGAATAGAGGATAGACTAGATAAGTCAAGGCGGAGGAGTGGAGATAGAAGGTTGAGATGGTCTGTTAACAGGTTAACCAGTTCAAAGGCAAGAGGTTGTAAGGGCTTGAAGAAAGGCAATGGAAATAATGAGCCAGGAAACTTTTTATAAGAGGAAACGGAATGATCTGGTTATAAATGAAATGTGAGGTATAAAAGAGAAGGAATCAAAGGTAAGGATTTATTGAATTCTAAATATGGTATATGTATGAACTCATTTAATCCATACTAGAATCTTGGAAGGGTATGTACTATTATATTCTCATTTTACATGTGAGCACACTGAGGCACTGAGAGGCAAAGTGACCCAAGTGATGCAAAGGCAAAGTCAAATCCAGGCTGTCTGGCCTTTGCTACATTATACTGTGTCCCAGATTTTTAGTTGGGTTACTGGGTAATTGGGAGTGGATTAACTAAGTTGGGGACTATTGGAAGATAATGGCTTGCGGGAAGGGTTGATTAGTGATAATTTGAGCTTGGGACACTCCATGTTTGCTATTTCCAGAACTGATCCACGGGCAGGGGTTGATGAGTTCACTGGAAATATGAGTCTAAAGCTCAAAAGAGGATTTTTTTGAATAAAGACAAATATTTATTAAGTACCTGTTCAAGGTACAGTTGAGGATAAATAAATAAAAATGATGATAATATAGTTCTTGCTTATGTTGGTTGTCTCCACAAACATTGTGTGGAAAACCCACACTATTGCTGTGTTTCTTTTGTACTCTCACACTACTACCATATTCACACCACTCTGACACCAGGTATATGGGGATTTTTCCCACACCAAGCAAATCTGCAACACTGGCTGGGTTTCCTACAATTTAACTCAATTGTGACACTACCTACTTGGAGATGGAGATAGCAGCAGATCCCACAGGTTAAGGGCTCAGTCCCACAAGGCTTCCCCTCTTCACACTTCGGATTCCAATGGCAAGTCCAGATTGTCACCTGTGCTTCTGACCAATCAGCTATAAATAAGAGGTTCCCATGACACCCTTCTTGGGTTTGATAAATTTGCTAGAACAGCTCACAGAACTCAGGAAAACAATTTACTTACTGTTTACGGGTTTATTATAAAAGGACATGATAAAGGATACAGATGAACATGTAGCTGGAAGAGATGCATAGGGCAAGGTATGTGGAAAGGCGCATGGAGCTTCTGTGCGCTCTCAAGGAGCACTACTGCCCCAGCACCTCCATGTGTTCAGCAACGTGGAAGCTCCCTGAACCCTCCACCTTTGGGATTTTCATGGAGGCTTCATCATGTAGGCATAATTGATCATTAACTCAATTTCTAGACTCTCTCCCCTCTTTGAAAACTGTGGCCTGGGGCTGAAATTTCCAAGCTTCTAATTATGGCTAGGTCTTTCTGGTAACCAGCCCCCATCCAGGAGCCCACCAAGAGTCACCTCATTAGAACAAAAGACACTGCTATCCCCCAGGAAATTCCAAGGGATTTGGGAGTTCTGTCTCCGATATCAAGGTCAAAAAGCAAATATTAGAACAAAAGATCCTCCTGGTACTCTTAGTACTTAGGAAAGCACAAGGGTTTCAGGAGCTCTGTGCCAGGAACAAGGGGCAGAGACCAATATATATATTTTCTATTATCTCAAAGAAGTATAGAAAATATTGATAAGAGGAACTTAATTTGATCATGCACCTAACAAAAAGCAGTCATGGTGCTTTTCCATGGTATGTGATTCTTGAGGCATGTGATTCTTGACCAGATCTCTTTTCTTTCTTCAGCCAATTTCATTGTAATTTATTTGAGCTCCTTTTAATACAGTCTTCTCAAACTTTACATAGAAATGAAACATGAAGCTTTGCAGTACATTTGAGGCAAGACTTGAATTTCCTAAGCTGTAGCCTACTTTAAGGCTAGGTATATTTTTAGACTAGCTTAAGACAAAATAGATTTATAAACTGGGACCAAGATAAACCATCCATCTTCACCACTGGCTTGAACAACAATGTGAACGAGTTGCAACATTTTCCTTGAGTCTCAATTATTTCTTATGCAAAATGGGCATTGTAATACCAACTTCACAAAGTTTTTGTGATTAATTTTTAATATAAGTTATTTTACATAGCAATTTTTTATTTTTTGGTGAAAATAGATAAACTTTATGTCATCACTCCAACGAAATTCTGTGTTCTGATTCCATTTATTTTAAAACTCACAAGCTTATGTCTGGATTCTGTTTTTAGGCAAGTCACATTTTCTTTATCATTTTTCAATCTGATGCGTGTGCCTTCATAAATCATATATAAAGTTGATAAAATCAAAGAGTACAGCCCTAGCAAAATCCAACAGGTCGATAGCTATTTATAATTTGACAATTTATAAGAACAAATGTCTCTATTACATAAATAATTCCCTTGCATTTCATTTGCTTGCACACTATTATTTCTACAATTTTGTCACAAAAAGAATGGAGGTTGATTTATCTTAGCAGGCACAATGGGTACGTTTGAGCCAAATACATTCCTTCAGTCCTCCTTGCTAGGAAGGTAATACTAATCTTTTATTTTATAAAAATATACCTGAATTTTATCCAAAGGCTAACAATCCACAAAGACATAAAAAGCCCTATGAGTAATTTGGCCTTGAGCTTTTTCTGTGTACTCCAGTGATCATTTGGCTAGTTCCACCTGAGTCACTGTCTATGGATGGAAATGTGAACTCTCCGTAGATGTTATTTAGCCCTTTATCCTCTTTCATTCGCGCAAGAATAAGAGCAATAGAATTGCTTCAGGGCATGTTTGCCAGCCTGTGTACAGGCGGAAAAGCGCTCCATGCTCTGAGGATCAGGCAACCTGTTCTAATCATGACCTATTGGCCCTTCTTGTGCCAATCACTGATAGAGCATTCTGAAAATCATTTATAATATAAGGAGGACAGATTAGATATATCTATTTATTATGTCATTTATAAGTGATTTAAAAATCATTATCATTTGTAAATGATACAATCAAAATCATTTATAAGGTGACTGAGCCATGTGCTTGAATGTGTTTTATCAACTTGGCTAAGACTGGAAGCCCTATTTCCCGGAATAACCTTCTCTGTGTGGTTCCAGAATAGATTTGGCCAAGAAAGGATCTTGTACAAGATTGGAAGGTAGAAATGAAGCCAAAGCCATTACTATTTGAAGGTACTTAGCAGTCAGACACCAGGACAACAGACCACAAGTGTCCAGTGAACTCCAGTTTGTCTTCACTCTCCTCACAATGTGAGTCCATCTTGTCATCCATTGCTGGTCCTGTCAACCAGCAGTAATCCCGAGCCCACCACCAGGCACTGGACCGCAAGCCCAGGGAGACACCAGTTATACAAAAGCACCAGCTTCTTCACAAGGGGCAGTTACTATAGCCTTCTCCACAAGTTCTTCCTTCATGGCCCCACTTAGATGTCCTGAGGTAATTTGCTTCTAGAATTTTCCTGCAAGCTCTAATTTGTCCATGTGTTCCAGTGCTTCAGGCTAAGATGCTTAGTGACTATTTTTTGGATCTTCACATTTTCCCTTTCTAGACTTTTCTTTCTTTACCTCCTCCCACATTCATGCAAGATCCAATTGCTGTCCTATATACCGTGTTCCCATAATACTTATAAGTGGCTCCATTCTCCTGACTGAACCTGAACTGATACAGACCAGGATTCAAGTACCTTCCAGTTATGACATGAAACTGTACTATAATTTTTTTCACAGACTCAACCATTAACCTAAGACTGATGATAAACAGTTTCACTTAATCCTTACAAGTCTATGAAGTAGGTATTATTAATAGACTCATTTTACAGGTGAAGGAACACATTTTAAGAATATTATCTAGTTTGATTCACACAACTTGTTGTGACCATAATTCAAACCCAATGTGTCTCACTCCAGAATAAAAGTCCTCAGGGTACACGGACATCTCTGGATCCATAGATGTGACTCAGAGTATCTGTAAACACTTGGAAAGTGTGTGTTTGCATTAAATACTTTTCTAGGTAGAAGGGGTCTGTAGTTTTCAACACATTTGTAAAGAATTCTATAAGCTCAGCTATTAAAATTAATGCTTGAAACTGTATTGTTCAATATGGTCTCCACTGGCCAAATGTGGCTACTTAAATTTAAATTAAATTAATTTAAATGCAATACATTGGAAATTCAGTTTCTTAGTTACACTAGTCACATTTCAAGTGTTCAGTACCCACACATGGCTAGTGGCTACCATATTGGACAGTATAGATGGAAAATATTTCTATCATTGCAGAAAGTTCTACCAGACAGTGCTACTTTAGGGGATAGTCAACATTTTAGGGAAATATAGAAGGTTCATTCCTCTCTCTATATTAAGGTAGCCAAACCTCTTTCTTATCATTCCCTACTTCCCCTCAGAAAATTCCCATTCAAGTAGAACATCAGATTAATTGAACAGCTTCAGAGAAGCGCTATATTTTCCTTTATAAAGGTCAGTGCTTTTTGTACAGCATGATTGCATACAGAGTTGGAAACAGATCCAATTCACCTACAGAGCCACATAAATATTTTAAGACTGTGTTTTATAAACTGTAAACTTTATTATAGGCTTTGGTTCCAGAGCAGGTGAAGTCTATATATCATCAAGTCCCACCACTCATGGCTATGGTTTTAGTAGCCTGCTTCTTCACTTGTACCATACACTACCCCAGCAGGTTGGATTAACAGCTCTCCAGGGCCCCCTTCTACCTTCCAGGAGAAGTACTGATTGAACCAGAAGCAAATTCCTCCTCCTTCTCTGACTTATGTACATAAAAGAAAAACATAGGATTTACCAACAGCACAATAGACTGCAAACGGGAAACAAATCACTCTCTTCAGGGAAAGCTCTAAAGAGTTTATCATCCTTTCAGGCCAGAAAGATTTTGAATGGTGAACACAGACCTTTACAGCTGCAACAGACTTCTTTGTATTTTGAGGAGCAACATAATAGCATCCCCAATTAGGAACCAATTAGAAAAATAAGTAGTGGTTCTAGAATTTTGGCAGCTATCCCTCGTAATCTGAAAGCAATCAAAACACTTCAAATTCACCTGTGTAGAGAAGGACTGGCGTGGTTCTGTCAAAGAGAAAATATAGTCAGTTAGTTGCCTTAAAGTGCTCTCACCTTTTTTGCAGCCTATTTAGGGGTAGATTCTCTGCCTCTCTACGATAATCATTCAAAAAACAATGTAGGTGTAATTTGGGGTCTGACAATGTTTTCTAGTAAATTATTACTTAAACTAGGAAGCATGTAGATCCAGGATCTGGAAAATACTTGTAAGTTTATGAGATCTATGAAAATTTTTAAATTTTATATTTTAATTTCATTAAAACATAAATTTATTTTAACTTGTTAGGAGTATCATATTCTTTAGAAATATCTTACCAGTTAGAAAGATAAACTTTCTTTGCAGTCATGATTTACAACTGAAAGATACTTTCGTAGAATTAGACATTCTCTGTACAAGTCAATATTTCTCAAGCTGGGGTTGGTGGATCCTTTAGGATATATTTTTTAAAATCCTTGAGAAATTTTTAAAAAGATTTCTTCTACTTAAAAATTTACTTAGCTGGGAATTCATTAAAATGTATTCTGATCTAAAGTCTGATTTGGGGTGACCTGGAACATGTTATTTGTTGACTACTTGCCTCAATTTCTTTACTTTACAAATAAGGACAATAAAACCTTTCCCATTAATCAGAGAACTTATGAAGTCTCCTGGAACCATAAAATAAGGCAAATTAGGACTTAGCTAACCTATGGTGAGGAGAAAATGAGATGCTGCACGGAAGTCATCTAGTATTGTGCCTGTTACAGTAGGCCTTTTAATTAAATAATGGCCCCCTTTTCACCCTTTTCCCGTTTGGCAGCATATAACTCTAGCTGGCACATCCCCAGGGAAAGATTCCTTCTTCCATTCTATAAAAGTGGGGGCCCTCTCTTATGCCACTTGCCCTGTGTCTATGTCCATATGCCAAGGACCACATGTGATTTGATCTTGAGATGAGGGTTTGTGACTTCCTTATTGCCTCCTAGATTATTTGGAAGTATACTTTTATTTAATTCCCACTTGATTAGAGACCTTGTAGTCTTTCTCTTGATGATTTCTAGTTTAATACTCTTATGGTCAGGGAACACAGTCTGTATAACTTAAATTAACTTAAATTTGTTGAGGACTACTTTATGACACAGAACATAGTTTATCTTGGCGAATAGTCCATAGTTGCTAAAGACATATATATATTCTGCTGTCGATGGATGGATTATTCCATATATGTCGATTAGATCCTATTGTTTGATCATGTTGTTCAGATGATCTATTTTTAAATATATCACTGTGTGTAGTTTTCTTATTGGTTGCTCTGGGTATTACAGTGTATATATGTGATTTATAATAGTTACTTCCAGTTCAAGTAAAATGTGAAAACATTTTCATTCAAGTCCCTTTATAATTTTACTTTAAGCATCAAACATAATTTAAGAAATTCATGATTAAGTAGGATAGGCTATTATTTTTACCCCTATATTTGCCCATTCTGATGGTCTTCCTTTCTGAAATTTCAAGTCGTCTTCTGTTAACATTTCCTGTTTAAGAACTGCCTTTAGCCATTCGTTAGGAGTAAGTTTGCTAGCAATAAATTTTCTTAGTTTTATTTTATCTGAGGATGTCTTTATTTTCCCATCTTTCCTGAGGTATATTTTCTCCAGATATAGAATTTGCAGTTGACAGTTCTTTTCTTTCAGCACTTGAAACCCTTCTTTGTGGCCTCTGTGATTTTCAGATGAGAACTGGTGTTCCTCTACAGGTAATGTGTTGTGTTTCTTTGGCTGCTTTCAACATTTTTTGTTTCTCATTAATTTTCATAAGTTCAATTATGATATATCCTGGCATAGATTTCTTTGGGTTTATCCTTTTTGTGATTCATTCAGCTTCTTGAATCTGTAGGTTTATGTCTTGTGCCAAATTTAGGAAATTTACTGCCATTATTTCTTTGAAAATATGAATAGACACTCTCCTCTCCTTCTTGGATATTCAATGATAAGAAAAATCAATGCTTTTGTTATTGTCTAATAGGTCTTTGAGATTTTGTTAATTTATTTTTTCAGTCTCTCTGCTGTTAAAATTGTGAAAGTTCTACGATCTGTCCTCAAATTCACCGATTCTATCCTTTATCATCCATCTATCATCTAATGAGTTTTTATTTTGGTGATACATGTTTTAGTCCTATGATTTCCATCTGGTTCTTTTTTTATAACTTCTATTTCTTTTTTGAGGTTTTCTATTTTTCCATTTGTTTCAAGAGAATTTGCAATTGATTGTTGGAGCAATTTATAATGACTTATTTAAAATCCTTGTCAGACAGTTCCAACATCTGATTCACACTAACCTTGGCATTTATTGATTGTCTTTTTTCATTCATATAGTGATTTTCTTGGTTCTTGGTATGACAAGTGATTTTTTAACGTATCCTGGACATTTTGGATATTATATTATGAGACTTTGGAGCTTGTTTAGTGTTCTTTTTTTAGTAGGCATTCCCTCTGTAATGTTTGGCATAAGAGCTGGTGGGTATGTATGTTTAGCTTTCCACTTTATCCTGCTGACACTATTCCATCAAAAGCGGAGCATTTACTCATGCTGCCTCATTGGGGAAGGGTGGAATGCAACTTCATCTCTCTCGTTGCCCCCACTGATACCTTCCCAGTGAAAGTGGGGCACCTTGTATAATCCCGTTCTGCCTCATTGATACTGGATGGAGTTGTATCTCAGCTCCCCACCAGGCCCCATAAACACTGAGAGAAGGGAACAGAAGTGCTGACTAGCCCTTCTTCATATTCCTCCTTACATCTCCTTGCTGCTGAGTGAATGCAGAGGTTCAGCAACCCACTGGGCCTTTCTGACAAAAACAGTAGTGAGAAAGTGGAGTATTACTAGTCCTGGATTTCATCACCATGTTCAGTCTATTGATGCTAAATAGGACTGGAAGCTTAGCTTGCCACTTGACCCCACTGATGCGAGGTGCTTGGTGAAGCCTAGGGGTGATTACCCCTGCCTCATCCCACTTTGTTAGGTCTGCTGGATGAGGGTGAAGTTTCAGCCAGCTGCTGGACCCCACTGAAACTATCCTGGTAGGGGAATTGGAGTACTGCCTGTTTCAGCTAGACAGGGAATGAAAGAGCAGATCCCTGTCATTGCTATTCAGGTGGGGCAATCAGCATCTCCTGGTTCTGCCTGGCAGGAATAGCAGATGAACTGCCACATGGTCCTGCTGACAACACCAGGTGGGGGAATCAAATCATGCCGCCTGCTTCCATGGTATGCAGCAGTAGGGGAATGGAAATCAAATCTCGGCTTGGTCTGATGAAACTTCAGGGGCAGGGTGGTGGTGAGTTTTTTCCCTTGGCGTTTGGTTAGAGTAGGGCAAGTATTGATGAAAAGGAATAGGCTTTCCTTAGAGCTTTCTTTTTCTGTACTTGTTGACAGTTTTGCGATGCAGGCTTCTGCAGAACCTTGCTTAAGATATTTGTGAGGCAAAGAAATCTTGGAGCTCAACATCATGTTGTTCCTCAAGACTCACCAACCTTAGTCTGTCTACCTATTTCTTCCAGCTTTCAGAATCAGCTTATGCTTGCTTGTTGTGTTATGTCTGGTGATTTTTGGTTGTAAGAGGCAGGACCTGAGAGGAATAGGGCCACTCCATCTCAGCAGAATCAAAAAGCGGGTAATTTTTATTTATTATCTTTAATTATGATAAAAAACATGTAACATAAAATTTGCCATTTTAACCATTTGTTAATGGGCAGTTTGATAATGTTATCTGTATTCACATTGTTGTGCAAGAGATCTCTAGAAATTTTTCCCTGCAAAATCGAAACTCTATACCAATAAAAAGAAAAAGAAAAACTCTCCATTTCGCTCCCCGAACCACAGCCCCTGACATCTACCATTCTACTTCTGTTTCTATGAGCTTGACTACTTTAGAGACCTCATGTAGGTGGCATCATATAGCGTTTGTCTTTTTATTACTGGCTTATTTCACTCAGCATAATGTACTCAAGGTTTCTCCACCTTGTGGCATGTGACAGGATTTCCTTCTTTAAGGCTGAATAATATTCCATTGTATGTATATGCTACATTATCTTTATCCATTCATCCATCCGTGGACATTGGGGTTGCTTCCACCTCTTGTCTATTATGAATAATGCTGCAATGAACATGGGTGTGCAAATATTCATACTGTTTTATATAGTGGCTGTACCATTTCACATTCCAATCAACAGTGGGTAAGGGTCCCAATTTCTCCTAACTTTGCCAACACTTGTCATTTTCTAGTTGTGTGTGTGTGTTTGTGATAGAGTTCTGCAGAAGCCTCTACATTTTGCTTCCATACGTTAATGGTTACTTGGGTTGGTTCCACATTTAAGTATCTTTTTCTTCAATTTATTTAAACTAAAAACAAAAAACAACAAAAAAAGTTAACCTATTTATCCCACTCCTCACTCCCTGCCTCTCGCAGCACCAATCTGTTCTCTGTATCTATAAGCTTGCTTGTTTGGGTTTGTTTCCACATATAGATTTTTAGATTTCACAAATGAGAGAGATTATATGGCATTTGTCTTTCTCTATCTGACTTATTTCACTTAGCATAATGCCCTCAAGGCCCATCCATTTTGTTGCAAAAGGCAAGACTTAAATATTTTCTTATGGCTGAATAATGGTCCATTGTATAAATATACCACAATTTCTTTATCCATTCATCTATTGATGGATACTTAGGTTGATTCCATATCTTGGCTATTGTAAATAATGCTGAAATGAACATGGCAGTGTATATATTTTTCTGAGTTAGTGTTTTCATTTTATCTGGATAAATACTCAGAAGTGGAATTGCTGGAGGAAGTCAAGATGGCGGCGTAGGCAGACTCTGAACTCACCTCCTCCCGCGGACACAGCCAATTTACAACTACTCGTGGAAAAATTACCCCTGAGACAGAACTGAAAACTGGATAAGAGAAACTCCTGCAACAACGGACAACCCTGACTGAGTTGGAAGAGGCAGAAACTCCCTTCTGGAGAGGAAAAACGCTGTCTTCACAAGCCGCAGAGCCTCACGGCTGCCCGGGAGCAGCCCAAAGGTACGCAGCCCTCCCTGGAGGAGCGGGGCCCTGAGCTGGGGAGTGCCCCTGCTGGGGACAATTTGTGGACCCAGCACAATCGAGACGAGTGGCATAATATCTGACTGTGCCCGCTACTAAAACATTGGGGAGTACCCCCAGAAAAGCTGGTTCACAAAGAAAGTAAAACTGGCTCTTAAAGGGCCCACGCGCAAACTCACCCGTTTCAGAAAGCAACCTAAAATCACTAGAGAGAAAGGTGCACAGTGCCTTGGTGAAAAGAGACTCACCTGATAGGCCATGAGTGCATCTTGGTGAGAGGTTAGACCTCTTCAGAGACTGGGACATTGGCGGCGGCCATTGTTGTGGCCTGGTGTGGGCGTGCTGACACAGACGCCATTGGAGTTCTCCCTGAGGCCTGCTAGCCCAGGGTCAGCCCCAGCCGCTAGAGCACTGATTTAATGCAGCTCAGCCAGGACAGGCAGCCCACCCTAGAGACTGGCTCCACCCAACAACAAGTCCTCAGGCAACTTGTGGGCCTGCATAGATTTGTGACTGGATTCTCTGCAGCCTGGCAACTGAGCCGACTTCAGTGGGGCAAAGTGTGCACAAGGAGCTGGTGGAGAGTGAGGGGCAGTGGTGGACTGTGTGGGGCTCCCACCGTGGAGAGACTAGGTCCGCTTCAGGAGGTCGGGGCGTGCACACGAGGCGGGACTGTGTTGACTGTGTGTGTGGACCAGTGGGTGGCAGGGCTTGTCAGCTGCAGAAGACTTGTGCTTCTCAAAGACCCACATAGGGGGTTTGCCCCACCTTCCAAAGCCTGAAACAATTGGGTGCTCCCATACCTGAGGCCAGCCACACCCAGCTGCAATCCTCAGAGAGCTGACAAGAGACCTAAAGGCTGGAGGCTTATAGCAATTGTAAGACCCTGAGCCTAACAACCTGCCATGCTGGGGGCCCACTCGCTTACAAGAAATACGGCAACACAAATGTAGTATTAGAACTTGCAGCCAACTGTGCTGGGGCTCCCCACACCTGACAAAGAGACTGAAGGGCCCACAACAACTACAAGCAGCTGAGCATTACAACAGCTGGCTAGGAGCATAAATCAGCCTCCCTGGGCACCTACAGGGAGAGCAAACAGGCCACAACAGAAGGACACACATAGCCCACATAGGGGTCACCCCTGGAACATTGAGAACTGAGGGAAGCACACTGCAGGCCTCCTAAGCCATCACTTATATAAGGTCACCTCTCCAAGAGCAGGAGACGTAGCTGACCTACCTAATACGTAGACACAAGCACAGGGAAAGAGGCAAAATGAGGAGGCAAAGGAATACATTCCAAGTAAGGGAAAAGACAAAACCCCAGAAAAGGAACTAAGTGAAACAGAAATGAGCAACCTACCCAACAGAGAGTTCAAACAAAGGGTATTAAGGATGCTCACTGATCTGGGGAGAAGAATAGATGAACTCAGTGAGAATGTCAACAAAGAAATAGAAGATATAAAAAAGAACCAATCAGAAATGAAGAATGAGATACTGGAAATGAAAAATTTGCTAGAGGGACTCAAAAGCAGTGTAGAGGATACAGAAGAACAGATCTGCGAGCTGGACGAAAGACTAGAAGAAATTACCAAGCTGAACAGGTAAAAGAGAAAAGAATTAAAAAGAGTGAGGACAGTCTAAGGGACCTCTAGGACAACATCAAGCACACTAACATCCATGTTCTAGGTGTCCTGGAAGGAGAAGAGCGAGACAAAGGGGCAGAGAATCTATTTCCAGAAATAATAGGTGAAAACTTCCCTAACCAAAGGAAGGAAACAGACATCCAGGTACAGGAAGCACAGAGAGCCCCAAACAACTTAAACCCAAAGAGGCCCACACCAAGACACATCATAATCAAAATGTCCAGAATTAAAGATAAAGAGAGAATCCTAAAAGCCGCAAGAGAAAATCAAATTACATACAAAGGAAACCCCATAATGCTATCAGCTGACTTCTCAGCAGAAACCTTACAGGCTAGAAGAGAATGGCACGATATATTTAAAGTGCTAAAAGGAAAAAACTTACAGCCAAGAATACTCTACCCAGCAAGCTTATCATTCAAAATGGAAGGAGAGATCAAAAATTTCCCAGACAAGCAAAAATTAAAGGAGTTTGTCACCAAGAAACCAGTGCTACAAGAAATGTTAAAGGGACTGATTTAAGGGGAAAAGAGAAGACCACAAATAGGAAAAATTATCTATTTCCATGATAAGAGGGTAATGGATACAAAAGCACAAAAAAGAGGTTAGATATGATATCAAAAACATAAAAGGAGGGAGGAGGGGAGTTAAAGAGTACAGCTTTCAGACAGAGGTCAAACTAAAGAGACCATCAATTCTGTATAGAAGAAGAAATGAACAGAGAAGGACTACAAAAAACACTAAGGAAAAAAAAAGTTAAAAAATGGCAATAAGTACATACTTATCAATAGCTACTTTAAATGTCAATGGACTAAATGCTCCAATTAAAAGGCATAGGGTGGCTGATTGGATAAAAAAAACAAGACCCATATATATGCTGCATACAAGAGACACACTTCAGACCTAAAGACACTCACAAACTGAAAGTGAAGGGATGGAAAAAGATACTCCATGCAAATGGCAAAGAAAAGAAAGCTGGGGTAGCAGTACTCATATCAGACAAAATAGACTTTAAAACAAAAACTGTAAAAAGAGACAAAGAAGGGCATTACATAATGATCAAGGGAACAATACAACAAGAGGATATAACACTTGTAAATATCTATGCACCCAACGTAGGTGCACCTAAATATATAAAGCAATTATTAACAGACATAAAAACAGAAATAGACAGTAACACAATAATAGTAGGGGACTTGAACCCTCCACTTACACCAACGGATAGATCATCCAAACAGAAGATCTATAAGGAAACATTGGCCTTAAATGACACACTAGAACAGATGGACCTAGTAGATATATACAGAGCATTCCATCCAAAAACCGAAGAATACACGTTCTTTTCAAATGCACATGGAACATTCTCTAGGATTGATCACATATTAGGCCACAAAACAAGTCTCCATAAATTTAAGATTGAAATAATACCAAGCATCTTTTCTGACCACAAAGTTATGAAACTAGAAATCAACTATAGGAAGAAAATCAGAAAAGCCACAAATACACGGAGATTAAACAAAATGCTACTGAACAACGACTGAGTCAATGAAGAAATCAAAGAAGAAATCAATAAATACCTGGAGACAAATGAAAATGAAAATACGACATGCCAGAATTTATGGGATACAGCAAAAACGGTTCTAAGAGGGAAATTTATAGCAACACAGGCCTATCTCAACAAACAAGAAAAATCTCAAATAAACAATCTAACAATGCACCTAAAGGAACTGGAAAAAGAAGAACAAACCAAGCCCCAAATCAGTAGAAGAAGGGAAATAATAAAAATGAGAGCAGAAATAAATGAGAGACAAAAAAAAAATAGAAAAAATTAATAAAACCAAGAGCTGATTCTTTGAAAAGATAAACAAAATTGACAAACTTTTAGCTAGACTCACCAAGAAAAAAAGAGAGAAGGCTCAAATGAGAGAGGAGAAATTACAACAGACACCTCAGAAATACAAAAGATTATAAGAGACTACTATGAAAAGCTATATGCCAACCAATTCAACAATCTGGAAGAAATGGATAAATTCTTAGAATCATACAACCTTCCAAAACTGGATCAAGAAGAAGAAGAGAATTTGAATAGACCAATCACCAGTAAGGAGATCGAAACAGTCATCAAAAACCTCCCCAAAAATAAAAGTCCACGACCACACGGCTTCCCTGGTGAATTCTACCAAACATTCAAAGAAGACTTAATACCTATCCTTCTCAAACTCTTCCAAAAAATTGAGGAGGGGGCGAAGCTCCCTAACTCATTCTACGAAGCCGACATTACCCTGATACCAAAACCAAAGACAACACAAAAAAAGAAAATAACAGGCCAATATCACTGATGAACATCGATGCAAAAATCCTCAACAAAATACTAGCAAATCGCACACAACAATACGTAAAAAAGATTATACACCATGATCAAGTGGGATTTCTTCCAGGTATGCAGGAATGTTTTAACATTTGCAAATCAATCAATGTGATACACCATATTAATAAAATGAAGAATAAAAACCACATGATAATCTCAATAGATGCAGAGAAAACATTTGACAAGATACAGCATCCATTTATGATAAAAACTCTGAATAAAATGGCTATAGAAGGAAAGTACCTCGACATAATAAAGACCTTATATGAGAAACCCACAGGTAATATCATCCTCAGTGGTGAAAAACTGAAAGCCATCCCTCTAACAACAGGAACCAGACAAGGATGCCCACCGTCACCACTCCTATTTAACATAGAACTGGAAGTCCTAGCCAGAACAATCAAGCAAGAGAAAGAAATAAAAGGGATCCAAATTGGAAAGGAAGAAGTGAAACTGTCACTATTTGCAGATGACATGATTTTATATATAGAAAACCCTAAACAATCCACCAGAAAACTTTTAGAAGTAATAAACGAATGTGGTAAAGTTGCAGGATACAAAATCAACATACAAAAATCAGTTGCATTTCTATACACTAACAACGAAGTAGCAGAAAGAGAAATTAAGAATACCATCCAATTTACAATTGCAACAAAAAGAATAAAATACCTAGGAATCAACTTAACCAAAGAGGTGAAAGAGCTGTATGTCGAAAACTACAAAACATTGCTGACAGAAATTGAAGAAGACACAAAGAAATGGAAAGATATTCCGTGCTCTTGGATTGGAAGACTTAACATAGTTAAGATGGCCATACTTCCTAAAGCCATCTATAGATTCAATGCAATCCCTATCAAAATTCCAACAACATTTTTCACAGAAATAGAACAAAGAGTCCTAAAATTTATATGGAACAACAAAAGACCCCGAATAGCTAAAGGAATCCTGAGAAAAAAGAACAAAGCTGGAGGTATCACACTCCCTGATTTCAAAATATACTACAAAGCTATAGTAACCAAAACAGCATGACACTGGCACAAAAACAGACACACAGATCAATGGAATAGAATCAAAAGCCCAGAAATAAACTCACACATCTGTGGACAGCTAATCTTTGACAAAGGAGCCAAGAACATACAATGGAGAAAAGAAAGTCTCTTCAACAAATGGTGTTGGGAAAACTGGATAGCCACATGCAAAAAAGTGAAAGTAGACCCTTACCTTACAGCATACACAAAAATTAACTCCAAATGGATTAAAGACTTGAATGTAAGACCTGAAACTATGAAAGTTCTAGAAGAAAACATAGACACTACGCTCTTCGACATCGGTCTTAGCAACATATTTTCAAACATCATGTCTGATCAGGCAAGAGAAACAATAGAAAAAATAAACAAATGGGACTACATCAAACTAAAAAGCTTCTGCATAGCAAAGGAAACCATCAACAAAACAAAAAGACAACCTAACAATTGGGAGAAGATATTTGCAAACCATGCATCTGATAAGGGCTGAATCTCCAAAATATATAAAGAACTCATGCATCTCAACAACAAAAAAACTACCAACCCAATTAAAAAATGGGCAAAAGACCTGAACAGACATTTCTCCAAAGAAGATATACAGATAGCCAACAGACACATGAAAAGATGTTCAAAATCATTAACTATCAGGGAAATGCAAATCAAAACTACAATGAGATATCACCTCATGCCCGTCAGAATGGCTATAATTAACAAGACAGGAAACAACATGTGTTGGAGAGGATGTGGAGAGACGGGAACTCCCATACACTGCTGATGGGATTGCAAACTGGTGCAGACACTAGGGAAAACAGTATGGAGATTCCTCAAAAAATCAAGGATAGAATTACCATATGATCCAGCTATTCCACTGCTGAGTATTTATCAAAGAACGTGAAAACACCAATGCATAAAGATACCTGCACCCCTGTGTTCATTGCAGCATTATTCACAATAGCCAATACTTGGAAGCAACCTGAGTGCCCATCAAGGGGCGAATGGATAAAGAAGATGTGGTATATATACACAATGGAATACTACTCAGCCATAAGAAACGATGAAATCCAGCCATTTGTGACAACACGGATGGACATTGAGGGTATTATGCAAAGTGAAATAAGTCAGAGGGAGAAGGTCAAATACCGTATGACTTCCTTCATTAAGTAGTAGATAATAACAACAATAAACAAACACTTAGAGACAGAGATTGGATTGGTGGTTACCAGAGGGGAAGTGGGGAGGGAGGAGGGTGAAAGGGATAATTCGGCACATGTGTGTGGTGATGGGTTGTAATTAGTATTTTGGTGGTGAACATGATGTAATCTATGCAGAAATAGAAGTCTAATGATGTACACCTGAAATTTATACAATGTTATAAACCAATGTTACTGCAATAAACAACAAAAAAAATTAAAAAAAATAAAAAAAAAGAAGTGAAATTGCTGGATCAAATGGTAATTCTATTTTTAATTTTTTGAGGAATCCCTATACTGTTTTCTATAATGGCTGCACCAATTTACATTTCCATGAACAGTGCACAGCAGTTCCCTATTCTCCACATCCTCACCAACACTTCTTTTAGTCTTTTTGATAATAGCCATTCTAACTGGTGTGAGGTAATATCTCGTTGTGTTTTTGATTTGTATTTCCCTGATGATATATAATGCTGAGCATCTTTTCATGTGCCTATTGGCCATCTGTATGTTTTCTTCAGAAAAGTCTATTCACATTCTGCCTATTTTTTATCACATTGTGTGTCTTTTTGTTATTGAGTTATATGAGTTCTTTATATATTTTGGATTTTAGCCCCTTATCAAATATATAACTTGCAAATATGCTCTCCCATTCAATAGGTTACTTTTTCACTTTGTTGACAACTTCCTTTGCTGTGTAGATGCTTTTTAGTTTGTAGTCCCGCTTATTTTTGCTCTGTTGTTTTTCCTTTTGGTGTCAGGTTCAAAAAAATCATCACCAAGACCTAAGTCAAGGAGCTTACTGCTTATGTTTTCTTCTAGGAGTTTTACAGTTTCAGGTCTTATGTTCAAGTCTTTAATCCATTTTGAGTTATTTTTGTGTATGGTTTAAAATATAGTTTAACCAGTTTCATTCTTTTTCATGTTGCTGTCCAGTTTTCCCAACGCCATTTATTCAAAAGACTGCCATTTCCTCATTTCATATTCTTGTTTCCTGTGTCATAAATTAATTGACCGTATGTGCATGAGTTTATTTCAGGCATGGAACATCTTTCCATTTATTTGTGTCTTCTTCAATTTCTTTCATTAATGTCTTGTGGTTTTCAATATACATGTCTTTCTCTTCCTTGGTTAAATTTATTCCTAGGTATTTTCTTCTTTTTGATGTAGTCATAAATGGGATTATGTTCTTAACTTCTCTCTCTGATAGTTCATTGTTAGTGTATAGAAGCGTAACAAATTTTTGTATATTGACTTTTTATCCTGCAAGTTTACTGAAGTCATTTATTAGTTCTAACAGTCTTTTCATGGAGTCTTTAGAGCTTTCTGTATATTATACGTCATCTGCAAATAGCAACAGTTTTAGTTCTTCCTTTTCAATTTGGATTCCTTTTATTTTGCTTTCTTGCCTAATTGCTCTGGCTAGGACTTCCAATACTATGTTGAATAAAAGTGATGAAAGTAGGCATCCTTGTCTTGTTCCTGATCTTAAAGGAAAAGCTTTCAGCTTATCACTCTTGAGTAACATGTTAGCTGTGGCTTACCATATATGGCCTTGATTATGTTGAGGTATGTTCCATCTATATCCACTTGGTTGAGAGTTTTTATCATAAATGGATGTTGAATTTTGTCAAATGTTTTTTCTGCTCTATTCAGATGATCATATTTTTATCTTTAGTTTTATTAATGTGGTATATCACATTGACTGATTTGCTAATATTGAAGCATCTTTGCATCCATGGAACAAATCCTACTTGAACATCGTGTATGAAACTTTTACTGTATTGTTGAATTGGTTTGCTAATATTTTGTTGAGGATTTTTGCATCTTTGTTCATCCTGATATTGGCCTATAATTTTCTTTTCTTGTGGCACCCTTATCTGCTTTTGCTATCTGGGTAATGCTGGCCTTTTCAAATGAGTTTCCACTTCTATTTTGTAGAAGAGTTTGAGAAGGATTGGTATTAATTTTTCTTTGAATATTTGGTAGAATTCACCAGTGAAGCCGTCTGGTCCTGGACTTTTGTTTGTTGGGAGGTTTTTGATTACTTATTCAATCCCCCTTCCCTTACTAGTAATTTATCTGTTTAGATTTTCTGTTTAATCATGATTCAGTCTTGTGAGGTTGTATGTTTCTAGGAATTTGTCTATTACTTCTTCTAGGTTGTCCAATTTGTTAGCATATAACTGTTTGTAGTAGTCTCTTATGATCCTTTTTATAACTATGCTATCAGTTGTAACATTTCCTCTTTCATTTCTGATTTTATTTGAGTCCTCTCTTTTTTTTATTCTTGGTGAGTCCAGCTAAAGGTTTGTCAATTTTACCTTTTCAAAGAATCACCTCTTAGTTTCATCTTTTCAATTGTCTTTTTAGTCTCTTTCATTTATTTCTGCTCTAATATTCATTATTTCCTTTAGGAATTTTTAGTTAGTAGAAGAAATCTACTAACTTTGGGCTTCATTTTTTCTTTTTTCTAATTCCTCAAGGTGTAAAGTTTGGTTATTTGAGACTATTCTTGTTTCTTGAGGTAGGCATTTATCACTATGAATTTCCCTCTTAGAACTGTTTTTGCTACATCCTGTAAATTTTAGGATGTCACATTTCCATTTTCATTTGTCTCAAGGTATTTTTTGATTTCTTTTTTGTTTTCTGCTTTGACGCATTGGCTGTTGGTAGCATGTTGTTTAGTCTGCACATATTTGTGAATTATTCAGTTTTCTTCACGTAATTTCTAGTTTAATACCATTGTGTTCAGAAAAGATGCCTGATGTGAATTCAGTCTTCTTAGCTTTATTAATAATTTTTTTGTGGCCCAATATACGATCTATTTTGGAAAATGTTCCATGTGCAGTTGAGAAGAATGGGTGTTCTGTTGCTTTTGGAATGAATGTTCTGTAATATATGTTAAATCCTTCTGATCTAATGTGTCATTTAAGGCCTATGTTTCCTTACTGAATTTCTGTCTGGACGATTTATCCATTGATGTAAGTGGGATATTAAAATCTCCTCCTATTACTGTATTGCTGTCTATTTCTCCCTTTACATCTGTTAATATTTGCATTATATATTTAGGTGTTCCTATGTTGGGTGCATAAATAGTTACAAAGGTTACATCCTTCTATTGGATTGACCTCTTTATCATTATGTAATGCCCTTTTTTGTCACTTATTACAGTCTTTGTTTTAAAGTCTATTTTGTCTGATATAAGTATACTACCTCAGTTTTCTCTTGGTTTTGATTTGTATGGAATATCTTTTTCTATC
The DNA here is from genome assembly GCF_020826845.1 of Diceros bicornis minor. NCBI lineage: Eukaryota > Metazoa > Chordata > Mammalia > Perissodactyla > Rhinocerotidae > Diceros > Diceros bicornis. Next base: position 26,756,651 of record NC_080741.1, read on the forward strand.
CCTTCGCTTACAGTGTGTGTGTGTCTTTTTTTATCCATTCAGCCACTCTGTGTCTTTTGATTGGAAAATTTAGTCCATTTACATTTAAAGTAATTATTGACAGGTGTGTTTATTGCCATTTTGTTAATTGTTTTCTGGCTGTTTTTATAGTTCCTGTCTGTCCCCTTCTTCTTTTGCTCTCTTCCTTTGTGATTTGATGACTTGCTGAGTGGTATGTTTATATTTCTTTCTCGCAATCTTTTGTGGGTTTAGTATAGGTTTTTGCTTTGCGGTTACCATTTTAGCTATTTTGAATATTGCTATGAATGTGGCTGTACAATTTATCTCCTTGAGACTCTACTTTCAATCTTTTGAGTATGTACCCAGAAGTGGAATTGCAGGATCATATGGTAATTCTATGTTTAATTTTTTGAATGATTTCCATATTGTTTTCCATAGTGGCTACACCATTTCACATTCTGACCAACAGTGCACAAAAGTCACAATTTATCCTAGTCTTTGCCAACACTTGTTATTTTCTATGTTTTTTGTGTATTTTTGATAGTGGCTATCCTAATGGATGTGAGGTGATATCTCATTATGGTTTTGATTTGCATTTCTCTAATGATTAGTGATGGTGATCATTTTTCATATGCCGTCTTCCATTTGTACATCTTCTTTGGAAAAATGTCTATTTAAGTCCTTTGAATCAGGTTATTTGGTTTTTAGTTGAGTTGGAGGACTTCTATGTATATTTTGGATATTAACCTCTTATCAGATGTGATTGCAAATATTTTTTCTCATTGCACATGTTCTTTCCACTCTGTTGATTATTTCCTTTAATGTGTAGAAGTTTTTAAGTTTCATGTACTATCATTTGTCTATTTTGCTTTTGTTGCCTGTGCTTTTGGCGTCATATCCAAGAAATCACTGCCAAGACCACTGTCATGAAGTTTTTCCCCTATGTTTTCTTCTAGGACTTTTATAGTTTTAGGTCTTCTATTTAAGTATTTAATCCATTTTGAGTTAATTTTTATGAGTGGTGTAAGGTAAGGGCCCAATTTCATTCTTTTTATGTGGATGTCCAGTTTTTCCAACACCATTTGTTTATGAGACTCTCCTTTCCACCTTGTGTGGTCTTTGCACCCTTGTCAAAGATCATTTGACCATATACACAAGGGTTTATTTGTTATTTATGGGCTTTCTATTCTGTTCCATTAATCTGTGTGTCTCTCTTTATGCCAGTACCACATTTTCTTGATTACTTAGCTTTGTAATGTGTTTTGAAATCAGGAATTGTGAGACTTCCAAATTTTTTGTTCTTTTTCAAGATCTCTTTGGCTATTTGGGGTCCTATGAGATTCCATATGAATTAAAGAAAGATTTATTTTTTAATTTCTGCAAAAAAATGCCATTGAGGCTTTGATAGTGATTCCATTGAATCTTTAGATTGCTTTGGGTAGTATAGATATTTTAATAATGTTAAGTGTTCCAATCCATGAACATAGGATGTCTTTCCATTTATTTGTCCTCTTTAATTTCTTTCAGTAATATTTTGTACTTTTCCGTGTACAAGTCTTTTGCCTCCTTGGTTAAGTTCATTCTAAGTATTTTACTCTTTTTGGTGCTATTGTAAATGGGATTGTTTTCTTAATTTCCTGTTTAGAATTTTTTGTTGTTAGGGTATAAAAATGCAACTGATTTTGTGTTGATTTTGTATCTTGCAACTTGGCTGGATTTGATTTTTTTTAGTCCAAACAGTTGTGTATGTGTGTATAATCATTACAATTTTCTAAAGATCATGTCATTTATAAACAGAAATCATGTTACTTCTTCCTTTCCAATTTGAATGCTTTTTTTTTTTTTTACTTGCTTAATTGTTCTGGCTAGCATTTCCAGTACTGTTTTATAGAATTGGTGAGAGTGGGCATCCTTGCCTTCTTCCTGATTTTAGAGGAAATGCTTTTAGTCTTTCACCATCAAGTATGATATTAGCTGTTGGCTTTTCATATATTGCCTTTACTATGTTGAAGCAGTTTCCTTCTATTCTTAGTTTGCTGACAGTTTTTATCATAAAAAGTTGTCGAATTTTGTCAAGTTTTTTTCCTGCATCAATTGAGATGATGATATGATTTTTCTCCTTCATTCCGTTATTTTGGTGTATTATATTGATTTTTTATATGTTGAACCATCCTTACATTCTAAGAGTAAATCTTAGTTGGTCTTAGTCTATAATCCTTTTAATGTGCCATTGAATTTTGCTAGTATTTTGTCGAGGATTTTTGCATCGATATTCATCAGAGATGTTGGTCTATAGTTTTATTCTCTTATAATATCTTTGTCTGACTTTAGTATCAAGATAATACTGGTCTCATAAAATGAGTTTGGAAGTGATACCTCCTCCTCCATTTTTTGGAAGAGTTTGAGGAGGACTGGTGCTAATTCTTTTTTAAATGTTTGGTAGAATTCTCCAATGAAGCCAGCTGGCCCTGGCCTTTTCTTTATTGGAAGGTTTCTGATTACTAATTCAATCCCTTTACTAATTATAAGTCTGTTCAGATATTTTATATTTTCATGATTCAGTTTTTGTAGGTTGTACTTTTCTAGGATTTATCCATTTTTTCTAGGTTATCTAATTTGTTCACATACAATTGTTCATAAGTCTCTTATAATCCTTTGTATTTCTGTGGCATCAGTTGTAACATCTCCTTTTTCATTTCTAATTTTAGTTAAGTCTTCTTTCTTTTGTTCATACTTAAACTAGCTAAGAAACTCAATTTTTTGATCTTTTCAAAAAACCAACTCACATTTTTTTATTGTCTATTTTATTTAATTACGCTGTAATTTTTATTCTCTTCCCTCTGCTAACTTTGGGTTTAATTTATCCTTCTTTTTCCAGTTCCTTAATATGTAACGTTAGGTTGAGATCTTTCTTCTTTTTTAATATAGGCATTTATCACTATAAACCTTCCCCTACATACTGCCTTTGCTGCAGCTCATAAGTTTTGGTATGTTACATTTTTGTTTTACTTTACTCAAGATACTTTCTAATTTCCCTTGTGATTTCTTCTTTGACCCATTGCTTTCATAAGAGTGTATAATTTCCATATATTTGTATATTTTCCAATTTTCCTTTTGCTATTGATTTCTACTTTCATTACATTATTTTTGAAGATACTTTGTATGATTTCAATCATCTTAACTTTAAGACTTGTTTTGTAGCCTGAAATATGGTCTATCATGGAAAGTATTCCATGTGCACTTGAGAGGAATGTATATTCTGCTATTAAGGCATGGAGTGTTCTGTATATGTCTGTTAGGCCTAACTGGTCTATAATGTTATTTGAGTTTTCTGCTTCTTTGCTGATCTTGTATCTGATTATTCTATCCACTATTGAAAGTAGGTATTGAATTCTCCTATTGTGTTGCCATCCATTTCTCCCTTCAATTCTGTCAATGCTTACTTCATATATTTGGGAGCTCTAATGTTAGGTGCATATATATTTATAATTGTTATATATCCCCCATGAGCTGGTCCTTTAATCATTATATAAAGTCCTTATTTGTCTTTGTGACAAATTATTGACCTAAGTCTATATTGTCTGATAGAAGTATGGCCACTCCTGCTCTCTTTTGGTTACCATTTGCATGGAATATCTTTTTCTATCCTTTTACTTTCATCCTATGTGTGCCCTTAGATTCTAAAGTGAGTGTCTTGTAGACAGCATATAGTTGGATCTTGTTTTATCCATTCAGCCAATCTGTGTCTTTTGTTTGGGAGGTTAATCTGTTTATATTCAAAGTCATTATTGTAAAGGAAGAACTTTCTATTACCATTTTGTTATAATAGTTTTCTCTATGTCTTGTAGCTATTTTGTCCCTCTTTTTTCCTCTTACTACCTTCCCTTGTGTGTGTGTTTTTGTAGTAATGGGCTTTGATTCTTCATTTTCTGTTGTGTATCTTCTACAGGGATTTTCTTTGTGGTTAACATGAGGCTTTCTTAAAACATCTTAAAGTTATAGCAATCTATTTTAAACTGTTAACAACATTAACCACACACAAAATTCTACTTTACATCTTCCTGCATCCCCCACTTTATGTTTTTGATGTCACAAATTACATCTTTTTATATTGTGTATCAATTAACATAGATTTATAGTTATTTTATAAGCTTTTATTTTAATTTCTATACTAGAATTAAAAGTGATTTACACACCAACATTACAATGCCATAGGAACCTACATTTGTCTATATATTTACCTTTACCAGAAAACTTTATATTTTGTATGTTTTCATGTTGTTGTCTAGCATCCTTTCCTTTCAACTTGAAGGACATCCTTTACCATTTTTCATAAGGCAAGTATAGTGGTGATGAACTCGTTCCACTTTTGTTTATCTGGGAAAGTTAATTTCTCATTCCTTTTTGAAGGACAGTTTTTCTTGATATAGTATTCTTGGCTGGCAGATTTTTTTTTTTCTTTAAGCACTTTGAATATATCATCCCAGTCTCTTCTGACCTGCAAGGTTTTTACTGAGAATCCACTGATAGTCTTGTGGCATTCCTTTATACATCAGGAGTAACTTTCTTTTGCTGCTTTCTAGATTCTCTGTGAATTTTGATGGTTTAATTACAGTGTGTCTCAGGGTGAGTCTCAACAAAGTTTGTTGAGCTTCTAGAATTTGTATGTCCGTTTTCTTTCTCATATATGAGAAGTCTTCAGTCATTATTTCTTTAATTTGCCCTTTATCTTTCTCTTCCCTTTGTATACTCCCATATGAGTATATTCATCTGCTTGATGATATCCCATAAGTCCTTGAGGGTTTTTTCATTCTTCGTTCTTTTTTCTTTCTTTTTTCTTTTTTGTGAGGAAGAGCAGTCCTGAGCTAACATCCATGCCAATCCTCCTCTTTTTGCTGAGGAAGATTGGCCCTGAGCTAACATCCATGCCTATCTTCCTCTACTTTATATGGGAAGCCGCCACAGCATGGCTTGACAAGCAGTGTGTTGGTGCACGCCCAGGATGCGAGCCCGCGAACCCTGGGCCATCGCAGCAGAGCGCACGAACTTAACCACTTGTGCCACTGGGCCTGCCCCTCTTTTTTATTTTTTATCCTCTAATTCAATAATTTTAACTGAACTGTCTTCAAATTTGCTTACTGTTTCATCAGCTTGATCAATTCTGTTGTTGAGCCTCTCTAATGAATTTTTCAATTCTATTATTATATTCTTCAGCTCCAGAACTTGTTTAGTTCTTTTTTATAGTTTCTATTTGTGTTTTGATATTCACATTTTGTTCATGCATAGTTTTCCTGATTTTTGTTTAGTTGTCTATCAGTGTTCTTTTAGTTAATTGAGCGTCTTTAAGATGATTATTTTGAATTCTTTGTCAGGTAATTCATATGTCTTAGTTTCTTTAGGGTTGGATTCTGGAGAATCAGTTCCTTTTGATTGAACCATGTTTCCTTGTTTCTTTGTATACCTTCCAATCTTTAGTTGAGATTTGGGCATTTGAATAAATAGCCACTTCTCCCAGTCTTTACGAACTGGCTTCATATGCGGAAGGACCTTTACCAATCAACACAGCTAGAGATTCTTGGTGCCTTTCAAACCTTTCCTGGGGATGTATCTTCTCTTGACCTGTGTAATTTCCCAGTTAAAGCAGTTTGCTTCTGTTTCTTCTCAAGCACCTGTAATCTCTTATTCCCCCCTAGTGTCTGTCTGTGGTATTGTAATCTCTCAGATGTTCTAACAAGCCACAGTGTTTGCCTTTGTTCTCAGCATTCCCCAACCTGCCATCCAAAGTACACTCTCATTCCCTTCAGTGCTCCAAATTAGATGAGACAGAAAAAAAATCCCTCAGGCAACCTGTTGAAAAGCCAGAATATGGAATGCATATTCCACTCTTTTCTTTCCCTTCTGAGAGAGAGGCCAGAAGTTAGAGGTTTTCTCTAATTACACCGCATTGTGCCAGGGAGGGGAGGGGCTATGATGGGCAAATGCAACGAACTTTCCTTTTTGCTTTGATGCAGCTCTTCTTAGCTTTGTGTCTCCCTGGAGTGCTGCAACCTCTTAACTTGTTTCTGGAGTTCTCATAAAAGGAATTTGGTCTGTATTCTACTGTTAAATTGATGCCTCTGGAGGAGAACAAGGACCTAGGACTTCCTATTCTGCCATCTTGCTGATGTCACTTGAAAGCAGATAATTATTGTTATAACAGAAATTAGTTGCACAAGGATCTCTTAGTTGAATTCAAAGCTCCAAAAATGGAGAGAGGCAAACATCTTTATTAAAATATCAGAATAGATGCTGGCCCAGTGGCATAGTGGTTAAGTTTGCGTGCTCCACTTCGTTGGCCTAGGGTTTTCAGGTTCAGATCCCAGGCACGGGCCGACGCTCTGCTTGTCCAGCCATGCTGTACGGTGTCCCATATAAAGTAGAGGAAGATGGGAATAGATGTTAGCCCAAGGCCAATCTTCCTCAGCAAAAAGAGGAGGGTTGACATTGGATGTTAGCTCAGGGCTGATCTTGAAAGAAAGGAAAGAAGGTAGGAGGGAAGGGATGGGAAGGGAAATCTTTTTGAGTGGCTGTCTGTTCCTCTATGCTATATGCTCTGTTGGAATAGGCATTAGGGCCTTATTTACCTTTGTGGTTGTGGTGGCATTCATTCTTTATGCATCCAGTAATAAATACACTCATTAAATGAATGTTAGCTATTATATTTGTTGCTAGGTATAAATGGTAAACAAGCAAAACCCAGTCCCTATCCTCATGGAGTTTCTAGCCTAGAGAAGAATACAAACATATAAACAGACACCCAAAATCCAGTATGATAAATACTCAGAAAGGATTAATTTCAGGGTGCTAGGAGAGTATGAGTCTTATATCCAAAATAAGGTGAACTCACGTAATAAATGCTCCATATCTTTGAACAGAATGGAAGAGGTACTATAGATGTACCAATTATACTGAAAGTTGTCAGCACTCATATAAAGTAACCTAGGGTAGCTAGAATATTCCATGAACATGCCAAGCCTCAAAAAAAGCAATCAGCAAAAATTGATACTTTTTTTATATTCTCTCTACTTAGCTCCCCAGTTCCTCAAAATTTCGCCCTTTTTTGAGTGACTTCTCTAACAGCCAGCTATACATTTTGACATTAAGACAGAACTAGGAGAGCTTGATCAATAGTATGGTAGCTGTGGGACATGTGCAATGGATAGCTTTAGGGGACAAGAGGTGGCCCACACTCAATTCGTCATTTGCCTCCAGTTTCATATTTAAAAGCTCTCTTGCTTTATCTCTGACATTTCAGGTGTGAAGAGCCGAGTTAGCAAGTTCCCTTAGTGGATATTAAAAAAACTATGCCAGAAGACTCTAGGGAGGAAGACATGGAAGCAAAAGGCAGGTAGTGACAGGAAAATGGATAAGACAAGTCTTGGTCAAGGGAAAGGGATGAGCATCCAGCAGTCTGACATAGATGGCCACAGTCCAGGGAAACTTAGTCTTTTTCTGGTACAGGAAGTTATCTAGTTTTTTTTTCCCTCAGTCTTTCCCCAAATACCTTAAAAACAAATTAAGTGATAGAAATATATTTTTCTTAAACTATAATGTGGACATTATTTGGATACTCATATGATGTGTATTTTTAAATTATTTTATCAACATCATATTGGCTTATAACAATTGTGTAAATTTCTGGTGTACATTATTATGTTTCGGTTTTTGTATAGACTGCATCATGTTCACCACCAACATTCTTAGTTTTTATCCATCACGATACATATGCACCCCTTTACCCTTTTTTTCCCTTCCTCTACCAGATTCCCCTCTGGTAATCACTAATCTGTGCTCTTTATCTGTGTGTTTGTTTATTTTCCACATATGAGTGAAATCATATGATATTTGTCTTTCCCTGTCTGACTTATTTTACTTAGCTTAATACTCTCAAGGTCCATCCATGTTGTCACAATTTTGTCTTTTTTATGGCTGGGTAATATTCAATTGTGTGTATATGCCGCAGCTTCTTTATCCATTCATACATTGATGGGCACTTGGGTTGCTTCCATGTCTTGGCTATTGCAAATAATGCTGCAATTTCTTCTCTGAGAAATAATGTGTTTATAACACTCAGAGGAAACAACAAGAAATTCATTGCAGAGCAAAGTGAAGGTTAAAGTTCTTTTGCCACCTCTTCCAACATCCCTCTCTACTTTTTGGACCCTATTTACCTATCTTATGTTGGATATTTTAAAACCATCAACCTATGTCCCTTAAAGCATTGGAATCAAACACATTGTAATATAGATTCTAAATCAAAGACAAATGAGCTGTCTGGGCTTAAAGGAACAATCCTTAAATGATGACATTTCTTGCAATGAGGCAAGCGATAGAAGTGATAGAAGAGCACTTCTGGTGTGAGGGTGATTTTCCAATGCCTCCTGAGTCCTAGCATTTTGGTAGCCATCTACTCCACTGTTGCATCATTGAGGTTTTATTCTACAAAAGGTGAGAGGGAGAGTTGGTGGACCTTAAGCTCCAGTTGTACAAACTCTGCAGAGAGCTCCCAACTAAGTGGAGCATGGTGAATTCCAGGTATTTATCTAATATTTAAAACCTTGCTCAAACAGCTTCAGTCTTTTTGTTCAAATTGGTATCCTACACTGGCTACTTTTATAAGAACGTGATCTGGTACATGTCATCATGAAACTTATCAATCCTTTGAAACCTATCTATCCCCCAAAAGTCAGACATGGATCTATGCCTCCTTGGAGCCTTCCCTGACCATTCTAACCTTCAGATATTTCTCTCTACTCATACCATATAAATTTTTGTATCTATACATGCTTGACAGTATATGTTTTCTCAAATTTTGGTTTTCAAGAGTGTATTCTGTTGCTTCACCTAAAGTTTAAGCTCCTGGAAAGCAGAAGCAAGACCTTATATCACCTTTCTTCTATCCATGCATTTATTGATGTGTTGGTCCAGTGATTCTTTGCTTGGACTGATTATATTCAGCCCAACTTAGCAAAAATATTATGAGCATCTACTATGTGTTAAAGAATGGAGTTTCAGAGATGGATAAAATAACATCCCTCCCCTCATGAAGATAACTGGTAAAGAAACAAGAGCTCAGTTTCCAGCAGCCAAGATTATTTCCAAAAAAGTGCATTAAATTATGTGGCCCTTGAGAAAACAGACTGTGCTTATTCATGTTTGACTTGACATTAGCACATAGCACAGTCAAGTCCTGATTTCACTGTTGAGCACCAGACTCATATATCAAATAGCCTGTATGACTTTTCCTCTGTAATAGGCATTTCATGCTTAACATGGTCCATAGAGAACTGTTGATCTCCTCCACTCCACAGGAAGGCTACTCTTCCTGTTAGCAAATGACAACAGCTTTTGGCAAGCCACTAAAAATCTAGAAGTTACCTTTATACTTACGTTGTCCGCCACTTACATTGATTTTAGATCTGAAAAATACGCCCAAATCTCACCATCTCTCTTGCCATAGTTGAAGCCAGTGTTTCTCTGTAATTACAGTAACTGCCTCCTAATTCATTTCCCTGCTTCTGCACTCGCCTCCTTTCTGTTTTGTTTTGGTCTACACAAAGCTTATTTCCACCTCAGTGTTTTCGGCTTTCCTGTTACCCTTGCCTGGAATTCTCTTCTTGAACAGGGATTTTGTCTTGGTTACCACTAGATCCCTAACACATAGGAGATTTCATGGTACAAAACAAGAAATCAATATTTATTGAAGGAGTGGGCAAAATTTTAGTGGTTGTTGAATGTATGTAAACATGAATGAATGACTTGAACAGCCATTGTTTGCATGGCTAGCACCAGACGTAGTCTCCAACCTCAAGAAGATTATGGCTTAATATTTTTTTTGATTATATGGACTATCTGTTAAAATAAATGAGTAATCCTTTGCTGGGCATTAGATGGGTGGTTGAAATAGTATGTTCCAGTGAGCTCAGGAAACCAACGGCAGGTGACCACAATAGTTAAGCAGTGGTTTTACCTTCGATATCTGTCTTTATGTTAATAGAAGCTTACTCTTAGCTAGATGAGATTTCTTTTAGCCTTTTAGGCTAGAAAAGTTCCCAAGTGAGCAAGTATCAATTTCATGATTTATCTTTACTGACTAAATAAATGGGACATTTCCTGGAAGCTATAATAGGCTGAAAAGAGGGCTGGATTTTTTCCCCTGCCTACAAGTCTCGTTCTCTTTTAATCCTCTTTTGAATCTCAGATTTTTTTATCTTCATCTGAAAATTGGGGAGATAGCAATAACTAGTTAAGGAGTGGTTGTGTGGCTTTAGGGAAGTAATGTACCTAAATGAATTAGCGCAGGGTGTGGTACATACTAAGTCCTTATAAATGATAATATGATTATAATAATGATGTATTAAAGAATGTCTTAAGTTGTGGAGTCCTTTATGAATATAAAGCAGAAGGAATCAAGGCCTCGAATAGAGAAAGAGCATGTTGTTTCTGGCATAGAGTTTAGATTACTCTTTATCTTACATAGTTTTTACTATTTTAATAGGCATATACTAGATACTTAATAAAACTTTTGTGAAAAATTATGTTTAGGGTTAGAAGATAAGGTCAGAGAAATTCACGAAAGTTTTCTTTTTTATTGAAAAAAATAACTCATATTATATTTAAATTGTCTAGATTATAACAACTTTGTGGGGAGGCTCTGAATTATCCTTGAAGTAGTTGAAGTAATGGTGACATTCTCTGCAAAATGACATAAATTAGAGCCTCAATTTTGTTCTAGCCAAGTTTAAATTTTATTCTTGATCCTCTTTAAAGAGCAAATTTAAGGCATAGGCTAGGATTCTCAAACATTAGGAAAATGAGGTTTTATTTTGTCTGAATTTGACCTGGGTTACTCTGTATCTTAAATAGTTTTTATTACTTACTTTCACCAGGCTTGTTAAAAGTACCCAATAAATACCTTTTGAATAAATGAACAAATGTGTTCAGGAATGATATGCATAAGCTTCATGTGACCTCAGAGACATATGTGTGAATGGTTGCCAACTCCTGTAGTCCAATGTGACAGAGGCCATTTGTCATAAATGACATCATCTATGGCATGGCCTCTTCACCTTCTTTTTGAAACCCTTACTTCCAAAGAACTTGCCCATTTCTAGGAGTTGCGCCCTAGGCTGCTCAGCATGAAGATGCTCCTTTTAAAGCTCCAATAATAGGCTTCCCATTGATGAAAAAGTATTTCCTATGCTCTTTGGACCTGTGGTGACTTCCCTTCAGCTCTTTATTATGGAGTGTCTCTGGCACTCGTCAAACCCATTCACCCTCATAGACCAGTCACAAGTGGCCTAGTTTTTGAGGCTCATCAGATACAGGAAACTAAGTCACCTCCAAGCCTGTGAGAATAAGCTGGCTGAGCACTTGAATGCCACTCCAGTGACCGCCAGGCTTCACGAAGTCTCTGCCTGGCCTCGTGGTTGCTTTCGGCTTCCTCCGAGTTAAGCACACAGCTTTATTGAAAAGGATGCTTTTTCCGTATAAAGCACCGTTTATCAGAAGCACCTCCTCATTCCCCTTATACTTACTGAAATCCCTTGTGAGAATCTCTAAGTTCTCAAAGTTTGTTTTTAGAATGGGTCTCTTAAAACCAGTCATAAAAGCTGACAGTGCTTGACCAAAAACTTAGGCAGAAGGATTAAAATGTTTCTCCTTTCATTTCTTCTCAGCAGAGTATAAAACTGGGGTTGGTCAGAAGAGCAAATAAAGATATGCTTTTGGCTCTAAAACAGGTACCTTGCTCCACATGTCTCTACCGACATTAAAACTAGGGATTGATAACAGTCCCTTAATCTAGGACTTTGCCAGAGCTTTCATTATAATCTTGTGGAAAAATTAATCTCGTGTCTGTGTCTGTCACTTCTTGCCTGCACTGGCTATTTGTATGTTTAGCTGCTTTGGGACAGGGACAATAAGATACCTGGTGGAAGCTCCCTACCCTGGACTGGGGATTTGGAAGTCTGTTGTCGCCACACAGTGTATTAAATGAGGGAAGCTGGCCCTGAGTGTAAGATAAACACCAGGTGTTCCGTCTCCTTATTTAAACTTCACTTCTTGTGGATAGCCAGTTTCTGCTCTGGTTTCCCATGACCTCTCCAAAGCTTAAACATGGTCACATAAGATCTTCTCTCCCATGTCTTTTTTGTTTTCTGCCAGTTCCTTCTCCTGCCCTGGATCTAGACCATCCTTTGGCATCTCTTGCTTCAATACAGATAATTACCTCTTTCATAAGATCTTGACACTCAACCTGACTGTGAAAAACACCACAACCAATATGTTTAGCACTGTTAAAAACATGACCCTAAATTGCACTCAAGTTAGTTATGTCATCTCTTCTGTGGCTCTTTTGGCTTCTGGCCCCTCCATCTGCACTGCCCCAACCTCTAAGAAACAGATCCCAACATTTTGGCTTGGATAATGCAACGTAAAATAGAGTAAAACCGGGAATTAAATTCCACTGCTAAGAACTCAGGTTCCTGGTTTGAGTGGCCCCAGAAGTGAAGATAATAATTTTAAGAAATCCTAAAGTAATTCAATTTTCCTGACTTCAGGGAAGGAGGAGGATTTTGTTTCCTTTATTTGGCCTGTGTGAGTAATTTATACAAAACCAAGCTTTTCAAAGAAAGGGAATGGGGCCAAAGAAAGCCTTTGGCATTTCATCTGCATCCTGCCCTCCACGTTGCTCAGGAGGCAGCTGCTCATGAGGACAAGGCTGCTTTCTCCCGAGGGGCCAGCTAGAACCCCAACTATTAGAGCAGAGGAATGTCTCTTCCTCCATGGCTCTAGCAATAAACTTGCCATCATGAAGAAAGGTGCAATTTTACTTTATAGTATTTCAGGTTCTGGTCACTGAATCCATCTGGTTAGAATAAAACCAGAGGAAAAGGGAAAGAATGAAAAGGAAGTGATATTTTTTCTTTTCAGTCAAGTGAAAAATTTTTAGCCAGTTTGATTCCCATGGTTTCCAAGCTGTTTGGAATGAAAACCAACCTTCCAGCGAACTCTTATGGGTGCAATATCGATCAAATAAAAGAGCTCATGAAACGGTCGGAGGCCTAGTGAAAAGAACTCAACAAGTTTCCCACAGATTCCTTCTCTGATGGATAATGGGCATGAGTTCACTGAGAAGCAACAAGGCATGTAAGGGGATCTCTCAAACAGTGCCGCCCACCTGAGGAGTTCACAAGAATTCCCCCTCTACCCACGGGCTCCCTGTTGTGAGCATGAAAGGTTTTTGATCATGTCATTTCAGTTTGTCCCACAAAACATGTCTCAAAGAGAGAGAAAGAAGTATTTACTTCACGAACACTAGTTTTTAGCCCAAATCTATTTTTGTTTCTTTTTTATTCTTTCTTTCCTCCTTCCTCCCTTCATTCCTCTAGAGATGTCTCCTGAAGCTTTATTCCTGCTCTCACCAAAGTGCCTTCTGTACCACGGCGGGATAGAAAATAACAGTTGAAGAAAGAGGTAAATAAAAAATAATAATGCATTGCATTTAAGGAAGTCTTAATCTCGTCTCCTATTACCTCTGTACTCAGGTCAGCAAATTCTGATTCATCTACTCTAGGCTGCATATTCTGGGAGGCATAAGTTAGTTGCCTGCACATCAGAGTGAGTTGAATAGCTACTAGGCCAAATCACAGAAGTATTTTGTAGAGCTACTAACAAAGAAAGGGTGAGCTCGAGCTCTGATGCTGCCTGCAAAGCTGATTTGTCAGCTATTTTCCCTCTGACAGATAAGAAGTCTGATTGGTCTCTGAGTCTAAGCAAAGGGTGATTTGTGGTTCTGAATAAATTTAGTTTTTAGCGACTAGTGAGCCTTATACTCAAACAAAAGTTAAAATAATTTGGTTGAGGTATAATGTTTTAAAAAATAACAGTCATTACCATTGCAAAGAAACGTTTTGGTTCTCCAAGTAGAAATATACTTATTTTCTTTTAAAAATGTAGAGTCTAAAATGGAAAACTGATTCTGCTCTTACATTTTTCTGATTTTATTCTTTGTTTGTCACATTTGGTCCCCATTGTGAATAGGTAACCTTGGGAAACTCACATAGGCCTCTATATCTCAGTGTCCTCATCTGTCAAAGGGGCTGATAATGACACCTAGCTCATCGAGTTGTTAAAGGAATTAAATGAGATACTGTGGCAGGTACATGGTATGTTCCAGTTGCAATAGCCTGGTGAAATATGAGTTTAAAATAACCCCAGAAAATATTACCTTTTCATATGCCAGACACTATTCTAAATGCTCCATATATATTAGCTCACATAATCACTCTAACAACCCTGTGCATATTAGTTTATTTTTCAGATGAAGAAATGAGGCACAGAGAGGCCAAGTAACCTGCACGAGCTCACACAGTTAGTAAATGTCAGTGCCAGGGTTCAAACCCAGGTAGACTGACTTCAAATCCAGTGAAGGCATTCTGCTCTTGGTGAAATAGTACTCCATTAGTTTACCTGCCTCTGCTCTTACCCTCTCATTTTTTTTATTCACGATACTACCAGCATGAGATTTCTTAAAAGAAAACTGACCCCATTGTTCATTTGCTTGGAACACTTCCAAGACTCTTCATCACTTGAATACAGTTGACAAGATTCTTCACTATTCCATTCATGTCTATCCAGTCGCATTTCCCAAAGCTCTGGCCTTGTATTTTATAGTCTTGTGCACGTATATGCTTTTATACTCTCCACCAACACTCAGCATACAAGTTTAACCCTCTAAGTATTTGGGGTTATCTCCACTCTGTCTGAAATATGCTTCACCTAACCTGCTTCTTATCTTTTCTACTTTTAAAACTTTGATTTATTTTTCAAAACTTGGCTCAGCTTTTGCCTTCTCCATAATGCTGTCTCTTCCCCCAAACACTTAATTATTCTATTCCCTTTACTGCTTGTGGCAGATTGTATTTTCTAAAGGTGACTGCAACAATGTCTACCACCATATGCAATTCTGCATTTGGACATTGCCATTGTCGCTCTCCCATCAAGAGGTGGAATCTGTTTCTCCACTCCCTTGAATCTGCTCAGGCCCTGTGACTGCTTTGACCAATAGAGCACAGCAGAAATGATGCAATAACTCCTACAGGCACAACCCTAATAGGCCTGGCAGTTCAACTTCCTGCCACTCACAGCTTTGAACTGTCATGTAAAGTCCAGGCTACTCTGGTGGACAGAGATGCAGCCAAGAAGGGCACCCAAGTGCCAGATATGTGAGCGACGAAGCCATCTTTGTTATCCAGCCAAATTGAGTCTGCAGACGATTTCAGCTGCAGCTCTTACCTGACTGACACCAAATAGCAGACTCCAAGCAAGAACCGCCCAGCTGAGCCCAAACCGTGAAACTGCAAGAGATAATGATAAATTGTTTAAAGCCACTGAGTTTTGGGGTGGTTTGTTATGTAGCAATAGATATCTAAAATACTATTTATCTGGTTTCAGAGGACCTTTATTATTGTATATGTATACTCCATTTACTGTATTCATATATTTGTATATTTGTCTCCCTTACTACACTATGAACGTCTTGAAGATTGAGGCTTTGTTTTGTAGGTGTTTATAACATCAGTGCTTGAATCATTGTAGGCTCCCAATAAATATTTGTTGAATTGAAGTAAGTGTACAGGGTGGATTTGTTTGTTTGTATGAAACTTGGTGAGAAGAAAAAAGACAACTTTATTTAAAAAATGAATATTTAAGCTCTACATAAGCCATATTTTTTGTGTCCTGTTCTCTCCCCCAACTCCTCTACTCACACCAAAGAGAATAAGAAGACATCTTCCGACTTGCATATCAAGATGAATTCAAAACAGGGTAAATTCTTAAGGGAACAAAGATTGCCTTCAGCATTAAACAAGATATGGAAAGCTATACTCTAGACTGTTATTATCAGTTGCCTCCAGGGAGGGGATAGAAACTGGGGGAGGGGGACAGTGGTGAATAGGAGGTTTGCCTTGTACTCCAAGTCCTCTCGTAATACTTTAGTGTCTTTTTATTTTTAACATGCATTTATTACTTTTAAATTTAAACAAAATTTTAAAAATAAAATAAAGGAAAACAGAAGACGCGAATAATCAAAGATCGACTGCCACCCCCTGATAATGTAGGGTATTGAATCTGATGATGATTTATCAGTTATGCACTTGGGCTGCAGTGTTACGCAGACCTGGATTGGAATTCTGACTCGGCCCTGGAGAACTTGGGCCAGGCACTTCTCTTGAAGCTTCAGTTTACTCATCTAAACAACAGGCATACAAATAACCACCTAAAATTGATATGTAAATCAAGAGGTAATACATATAAGGGGTTTACCACAGTGCCTGGAATATAGTAAGGGCACAACTGTTGGAGTGAAGTGAGAAAAGGAGAAGAGGAAGAAGAAGCAGATGAGGAAGAAGGGAAGAAAAGATGGACAATGGCCATTTTTAGTAGGAAGCACAGGCATTTTTTGTTTCATTCATTCTTTGCATTCTGTTATCACCTTAGTCTAAGCACTCAATATCACACTTTTGAATTATTTAAATTTACTCTACCTTGATTTCCTGTGTCTAGTCTTTTTCTTGCCTTTAATCTTTTTTTTTCAGTTTTATTGAGATATAATCGACATACATCACTGTATAAGTTTAAGGTATACAGTATAATGGTTTGACTTACATATTGTGAAATGATTATTGCAATAAGTTTAGTTAGCATCCATCATCTCCTGTAGATACAATAAAAAAAGAAAGCAAAACAAGAATTTTTTTCTTTGTGATGAAAACTAAGGATTTACTCTTAACGTACATATATATCATACAGTAGTGTTAACTATAGTCATAATGCTGTACATTACATCCCAATTACTTATCTTGTACCTTGTGACTACCTTCCCCCAATCCCCACCCTTTCCCCCCCTTCTGATAATCACAAATCTGATTTTTTCTATGAATTTGTTTTTGTTTTTGTTTTTTAGATGCCACATACAAGTGAGATCATCCAGTATTTGTCTTTCTAGGTCTGACTTATTACACTTACCATAATGCCTTCAAGGTCCATCCATGTTGTCACAAATGGTAGGATTTCCTCATTTATTATAGCTGAAAAATATTCCATAGTATATATACCACAACTTTTTTATCCATTTATCCATTAATAGACACTTACGTTGTTTCCATGTCTTGGGTATTGTAAATAATGCTGCTATGAACATGGCTGGGGTGCAGATATCTTTTTGAGTTAGTATTTTTGTTTCCTGTGGATATACTATCAGAAGTGGAAATACTGGTTCATATAGTAGTTCTATTTTTAATTTCTTGAAGATCCTCCATACTACTTTCCGTAGTGGCTGTACCGATTTACAATCATACCAACAGAACACGAGAGTTCCCTTTCTCCACGTCCTCACCAGTGTTTGTTATATCTTATCTTTTTGATGAGGGCCATTCTAACAGGCATGAGGTGATATCTCATTGTGGTTCTGATTTGCATTTCCCTAATGACTAGTGATGCTGAACATCTTTTCATGTAGCTGTTGGCCTTTCATATATCTTCTTTAAAAAAAATATCTGTTCAGGTCATTTTGCCCATTTTTAATTAGATTATTTGCTTTTTTCACTATTGAGTTGTGTGAGTTCTTTATATATTTTGGATATTAACCTCATCAGATACATAGTTTTCAAATATTTTTCCCATTCCTTAGGCTGTTTTTTTCACTTTGTTGATTGTTGATTGGGCTGTGCAGAAGCTTTTTAGTTTGATGTCATCCCCTTTGTTTGTTTTTGGTTTTGTTCCTTGTGCTTTGAGTGTCATATCCAAAAAATCATTGCCAAGACCCATGTCAAGGGGATTTTTTCTGTTTTCTTCTAGGAGTTTCAAGTCTTACGTTTAAATCTTAATCCGTTTCAAGTTAATATTTACGAATGTATAAGATAGGGGTCTAGTTTCATTCTTTTACATGTAAATATCCAGTTTTCATAGCACATTTTGTTGAAGAAACTGTCTTTTTTCCATTGAGTATTCTTGACTCCATTGTCAAGTGCTAGTGACCATGTATACTTGGGTTTATTTCTGGGCTCTCAATTCTTTTCCATAAGTCTAGTTGTCTGTTTTATGCCAGTAACACACTATTTTGAATACTATAGCTTTATAGTCTAACTAGAAATCAGAAATAAGCAGTGATGCGTCCTGCTTTGTTCTTCTTTTTCTGGATTTCTTTGGCTGTTCAGAATCTTTTGTGCTTCCATATAAATTTTAGGGTTGTTTTTCTACTCCTGTAAAAAATGCCATCAAAATCTTAATAGGGATTGCATTGAATCTATAGATGGCTTTTGGTAGTATGAACATTTTAACAATATTAATTCTTCCAATACATGAACATGGATACCTTTCCATTTATTTATACCTTCTTCAATTTCTTTCATGAATGTCTTGTAGTTTTCAGAGCAGAGATCTTTCACCTCCTTGGCTAAGTTTTTCCTAAGTATTTTATTGATTTTGATGATATTGTAAATGTGATCGATTTCTTTTTTTTTTTTTTCCTCAGAAAACTTGTTGTTAGTGTATGGAAACGCTGCTGATTTTTTGTGCATTAATTTTGTATCCTGAACTATACCAAATTCTTTGTTTAGATCTAACAGTTTTTTAATGAAATCTTTAGGATTTTCTGTATATAAAATCATGTCATCTACAAATAGAGACAATTTTACTTCTTCCTTTCAAATTCAATGACTTTTATTTCTTTTTCTTGCCTATTTCTCTGGTGAAGACTTCCAGTACTATGTTGAATAGGAGTGGTGAGAGTGGTCACCCTTGTCTTGTTCCTGATCTTAGAGGAAAAGCTTTTAACCTTTCACCATAGAGTATGGTGTTAACTGTGGGCTTCTCCTATATAGCCTTCATTATGTTGAGGTACATTCCTTCTAGAAGTAAATTGTTAAAGAGTTTTTATTATGAATGGATGTTTATTTATGTCAAATGCTTTTTCTGTGTCTATTGATATGATCATATGATTCTTCTTCTTCATTCTATTAATGTGATGTGTAGCACGTTAATTGATTGGCATATGTTGAACCGTCCTTGCAAACCAGGGATAAATCCCACTTGAACATGGCAAATGATCCTTTTAATGTGCTGCTGAATTTTGTTTGCTAGTATTTTGTTGAGAAGTTCTCCATCTATATTCATCAGAGATATTGGTCTGTAGTTTTCTTTTCTGGTAGTGTCCTTCTCTGGCTTTTATATTAGGGTGATACTGGCTTTGTAAAATGAGTTTGGGAGTATTCCTTCCTCTTCGATTTTTGGAAAGAGTTTGAGAAGGATTGGTGTTAATTCTTCTTTAAATATTTGGTGAAATTAACCAGGGAAGCCATCTGGTCCTGGGCTTTTCTTCATTGGGAGATTTTTGATTACAGATTCAGTCTCCTTACTAATACTTGGTCTATTCAGACTTTCTATTTAATCCTGATTCAGTCTTGGGAGTTTGTATGTATCTAAAAAGTTTTTCCTTTCTTCTCGGTTGTACAGTTTGTTGGCATATAGTTGTTCATATTAGCCTCTTATGATTCTTTATATTTCTATGCTATCAGTTGTAATGTCTCCTTTTTTATTGGTAATTTTGTTGATTTGTGTTCTCTCTCTTTTTTCTTTTGTTAGTCTAGATAAGGGTTTACCAATTTTGTTTATCTTTTCAAAGAAGTTTCCCTTAGTTTGGTTAATCTTTCCTCTTTTTTTCTGTTCTCTATTTCATTTATTTCTGCGCTAATCTTTTATTTCCTTCCTTCAGATAACTTTGGGATCAATTTTTTCTTCTTTTTTTAGTTCCTTAAGGCACAGAGTTAGGTTGTTTATTTGAGATCTTTCTTGCCTCTTAATGTAGGCATTTACTGCTATGAACTTCTCTTTTAGAACTGTCTTTGCCACTTCCTATAAGTTCTGGTATGCTGTGTTTCCATTTTCACTTGTCTCAAGAAACTTTTTTATTTCCCTTTAATTTCTTCTTTGATCCATTGGTTGTTGAGGAGTCTGTTGTTGTTGTTTAATTTCCATGTATTTGTGAATTTTCCAGTTTTCCTCTTGTGATTGATTTCTAGTCAGAGAAGATACTTGGTATGATTTCAATCTTCTTGAATTTGCTAAGACTTATTTTGTGGCCTTACCTATGGCCTATTCTAGAAAATGTTCCATGTGCACTAGACAAGAATGTGTATTTTGCTGTTGTCAGATAAAGTGTTCTGTATATATCTGTTAGGTCCATTTGGTCTATAGTGTTGTTCAAAGCCACTCTTTCCTTATCGATTCTCTGTCTGGATGATCTATCCATTATTGAGAGGTATTAAAGTCCTCAAGTATTATTGTATTGCTGTTTATTTCTCCTTTTAGCTCTGTTAGTTTTTGCTTTATATATCTAGGTGCTCTGATGTTGGGCACATAAATATTTATAATTGTTATATCTTCTTGATGGATCAATTCCATTATCATTATATAATGACCTTCTTTGTCTCTTTTTACCATTTTTCATTTAAAGTCTGTTTTGTCTGATATAAGTATAGTTACCTCTGCTTTTTTTTGGTTACCACTTGCCTGAAATGTCTTTTTCCATCCCTTCACTCTCAATCTATTTGTGTCTTTAAAGCCAAAGTGAGTCTCTTGTAGGCAGCATATTGTTAGATCTTGCTCTTTTATCCATTCAGCCATTCTATGTCTTTTTATTGGAAAATTTTTTCCATTTACATTTAAAGTAATTGTTGATACATAAGGACTTACTATTGCCACTTTGTGAATTGTTATTCTGGTTGTTTTGCAGATCTATTGTTCCTCATTTCTCATCCTGCTGTCTCTTTTTGTGTTTTGATGTCGTGTGGTATCAGTATGCTTTGACTTCTTTATCATATTCTTTAGTATGTTTACTATAGTTTTTCCCTTGAGATTACCATGAGACTTACATAAAATATTTTAAAATTATAACACCCTATTTTAAAATAATAACAACTTAATAGATTTCCTAAGCTTTACTCTTTTACTTCTTGTCCTCCTCACATTTTATGTTATTGATGTTACAATGTATGTATTTTTTATATTGTGCATCTAATAACTGATTATTGTAGTTACAATTATTTTTACTACGTTTGTTTTTTACCTTTCAAACTGGAGTTATAAGTGAATTACACACCTCCACTACCATATTACAGAATCTAACTTGGACCATATATTTACCTTTACCAGTAAGTTCTATACTGCCTTCTTATATTTTTATGATGTTAATTAGTGTCCTTTTGGTTCCACTGAAGGAACTTGCTTTAGCATTTCTTGTAAGGCAGGTCTGGTGGTGATGAATTCTCTCAACTTCTGTTTGTTCAGAAAGTCTTTATCTCTCCTTCATTTCTGAAGGACAGTTTTGCCAGCTATAGTATTCTTAATTGACTGTTTTTTTCTTTCCATATTTTAAATATGTCATTCCATTCTCTTCTAGCCTAAATGTTTCTGTTGAAAAATCCACTGATAGTTTTATGAGGGTACCCTTGTATGTAACTTCTCTCTTGCTGCTTTTAAAATTCTTTCTTTGTCTTTGACTTTTGACTGTGTAGTGCTATTCGGATTCATCCTATTTGGAGGTCCTTTGGGTATTTTGGATTTTGATATCTATTTGCTCCCCAGGTTTGGGATGTTTTCAGCCATTATTGCTTTAAATATACTTTCTGATCCTTTCTCTTCTCTATCTGGAATTCACATAATGCGAATATTGTTTCTTTTGATTGTGTCCCATAATTCCTATAGGTTTTCTTCGCTTTTTTTCATTCTTTTTTCTTTCTGTTTCTCTGACTGGATAATTTCAATATCCTATCTTCTAGGTCACTGATTCTTATTCATGGTCCAGTCTGCTTTGGAAGCTCTCTATTGAATTCTTCATTTCAATTATTGCATGTCCAACTCTAGGATTTCTGTTTGTTTGTTTTTTTTAATAGTTTCTATTTCTTTGTTGACCTTCTCATTTTGTTCACGCATTATTTTTCTAATTTCATTTAGTTGTCTGTCTGTGTGTTCTTGTAGTTCACTAAACTTCTTTAAGAGGATTATTCAGAATTCTATTTCTGACAGTTCACAGATCTCCATTTCTTTAGGGTCAGTTATTGCAGCTTTATTAATTTCCTTTGGTGGTATCATTTTTATCTGATTTTTCATGATCCTTGATTCCTTACTTTGGTATCTGCACATTTGAGTAAGTGGTCTCCTCTTCCAGATTTTGCTGGTTTGCTTTGGCAGAGCCAGTTCTTCACCAGTCAACTTAGTTTGGGGTTCTCAACGTGTCTGCTGGTAATGTTCTTGGGCTGGTGGGCCTGCTACTAGGGTTTATAGTTGGGCAAGGCAATTGTTCAAGCTCTGAGGTTGGGGGTGGAGGAGTGTGCCATTGGGTGAAAAGAACTGGATAGGACTGTTGGCCTGGTTCTCTGCCCAAGTGAGACTTAAGGATGGGCTTCATGGTTGCCTCAGTTCTCTGATCAGGCTTACTTGACAGTCAGGACTGGGTACTATACTCAGCAATAGGTGGGGTTATGAATTAGCTGCCCTGGAAGGGCAGCAGGATGGGACCCCAGGCCTACAGAGCTTGTTTGGGGACCTGAATCAGTCAAGCGTGTGCAGTGAATATCCTGGTCAAGTGGGGCCACCACTTTTGCTCTGCAGACAGGGAATACCAAGGGATGTGCTTTCTGCTCAATAGCCACTAATCAGCACTGTTGGATGGGCTAAGCAGCTTGCCATGTGCTCTGCTAAGGTTCCTTCATCACGCAGGCTGAAGACTCTATTCAACAACAAGTGGGGCTATGAATTAGTATCCCTGCCTAAGTGCTGCAGGAAAAGCAGCTCCAAAGCCATTAATGCTCTTTGTTGGTGGTCTTGACTCAGGTCAACCTTTACCCCAAGTTCCCTGGCTAAACAGGGCCACTGGCTTTGTTCTTGGGGCAATCAGCTCTGCCTGACGCCACTCAAGAGTTTCTGGGTTGCATAGCTTCCAGGTGTTCTCCCCTGTCCTACTGTCAGATGGGGCTGGGGGCTATGCTCCACAACAGGTGGGGCTAGGGCTCAGGTTCCTTCCTGGGTTGGGACTGGAAGGGCCCACTTCAGGCAACTCACAAATTTTCCCTGAACAGGCTTTCTGGTCAGGAGGGGCTGGGAGCCATGATCTGCAGTGGGTAGGGCTATGATTCAGCTCTTCTGCCTGCCATGGGCAAATCAGGCTCCAGGGCTGGCAAAACTCCTCATTTGGGGACCCAAATTAGCAAACCTTCACCCAGCTGAGTTCCCTGGTCAGACTGCACCACTGACTTGGTTATGCAGGTAAGCAAAGTTGCTGGTTGGGACTACTAGTTGGGCACTGCAGGTAGGAACTTAGTCTGCCAAGATCCAAGTGCTGGTTGTCAGAAGTCCTTCCCCCCGCTTTGTCACAATCAGATTCCTAGTGGTTGAGTCCCACAGATTCCTCTGCAATCCTCATGGGGTGAAACCAGGATAGGAGCTCCCATAGTGACCCACAATGCTGGGGGGATGGATGTCGCCCCTGGGATCTCTTTTCCTACTAGAGGAACTGTAGGCTCAGGGGAGACCTCTCAGCATGGTGCTGCACTGGCCTGGCAGAGGGGCAATGTGGTAAGCAAGTAGCCTTTCCTTTCTTTTCTAATGCAGTCTGTCTGGTCTGCATGCTATAATGGGTGTGCTTCAGCCTTGCTTCCTTGTTCTAGGATTCTCTCAGTGTTTTCTTATCCACAGTTTTTAGTTTTTCTTGTGAGGGGGAGCAAAGTCAGGAATGACCTATGTTGCCATCTTAGTGATGTCACTTTCTGTCTTTAATCTTCACTGAATACTGCTCCAAGTTAATCTGGTAGTATTCCCACTGGTCCTTGATTAAGAACCAGCATGACTCTCCAATGTCTACCCATCAATTTTCATCACTTCCACCTATCACTCAAATTCCTTAGGCACAGGCGTCTAGATAACTTTAACTCAGACAAATTCCTTCCCAAAAGCTTCTGCCCTAGTAACACCAGCGTCCTCCTAGAATTGACAAAAACACTGATTCCACCCTTCACACATTGATTCATGTTTTTATTTATAACCAGAATGCCTTCCTCCTCTCTTTGATAGGTTTTAGCTTGTCTGCAGTTTATACTCAGGTAAGTTATCTTTTCCTCATTATATCCTATCTTATCACATCCTTTAACTCCTCAGGTACTCCAGGATTCACAGTCTGACAGTAATTGATGGTAGAATCTACTAGCTTTCACTGAATAATACAGAACTTCACATATAATAGTGACTTGTTAATTGTTTTATGTGTAAATCTTGACTCTGCATCTGCTTGGTTGCTATTTGAATTTTTGCTGCCTTTGAAATACATTGTAGCAAATATTGTTCTAAACAAGTAGAAGATATTCAATTTGGTTGGGTTACTTAAAAGAAGAGAGTGACTTTGACAACTATATTCCCAGGAAAGGGCCCAGTGTGTCAGATTGCTGTGGGGTTATTTGAGGACAAGTGGGTGTTGTAGGGAAAAAAACACTTCACAAACTCAAGTTATACTGTGTAGACATCCAACCCACTATTTTCCATTACTGTTTTATGAATGGATAGGGTAACATACATTCATAAAATTTTAAGTTTCCCAGATTTAGGTATTTGTGTGTTTCCCTTGCTTAAAGACTTATTCAAAGAACTCTAAATATAAATGATCCAAACACTCAGCCAATGAGATGCACACATGTAGCTCAGCTATTGTTTTAGATGTGAGTCATGTGCATTTGGTACAAGATGGAATATCGTATGTCAAAGCATATGCCTGCCACTGAAGCCAAATGCAGATAACATATGCTTGGAAGTAAAATATTTGTAAGCCTTATTGCTTATCAAAAATTAATGAGAGCAACTGTGTATGTTTACCCTATTTTGGGTTTATAAACAGATCAGCAGGGTTAATTGTAGAAACTATTTTTGCCAAACAGTCAAGTGTAGCTTTTTCATGCTGTGATGCATTCTTTCTACATCACACCCACCCACCCCTCCCCACACAAGCACACACACACCAACTCATATTTACTATGGGAGTGGGGTGAGTATTGGAAGCCCTATTAATAGATCCTTTAGCTCTGAGTTCCTTTTCTCCATAGTGTAGGAAGTTAATCATTAAAAGTTTTACTTCTGGAAATACATTTCCACTGAAAAAGAAAATCTGTAAATTTGAAACAGAAGCCATCAAAAATGCACAATATGTATATTTATGTAAAATTTCCTCATGTCTAAAACACATTCACTTAAATGACCTTGTGTAATTTTAAAGTAATCTCGTGGCAGATATTTTCATCTTTATTTTGTGGGTGAAGGAATTGAGGTTCCAGTAGGTAAAGTCACTTCCATAATTGGCTTTGATGGAGCCAAGCCTTGAACTCTTATCTGCTATCTCCACCTCCAGGGTAGTTTCCACTGCATGGAGCTGTCCAGCATTATTCGAGAGTGATATCATTTTAGAAACCAGCTGATGTTTGGATTAAATGCTTGATTGAGCTGGGACAGTTGTGTTGGACATCATCACCACCAGGCCTGCCATTTGCAGATTTCAGGAGAATGTTTGGTATAAGGAGGTATGTCTGCACCATCAGGGCATGCAGTGATGTCTCTGGTCCTTGGCAAGCCAGCAAAATAAGGACACTTTTTTTCAAAGGTGATGACATTTCCTCTTTCTAAACAAACCTTTCTGAAACATCAGTGCTCAATCTAACTCCATGTTGTACTTCACAGCTGATAGGTGGTGTGGCTTCTCCCTAAACCTCTTCATTTAATCATTATTCAAATCCTGACAATTCTATTACCATAATATCCACTATACCACCTTCTCCTCTCTTTCCCACCTACACTGCCTTAATTTGGGCTCCCATCACCTCTCTCCAGAACTCTAGCTAAAGTCCTCTTACCTGATCTCCTTGCCTTCAATCTCTTCTTTCTTGCTTCTACCTTGTACACTGCATTATAGTTACTTTCTTAGTGCAAATCTGATCATGTCTGCTACAAATCCCATTTGTTCTCAAGAGTCTTCTGAGCACAGAAAATATATATATTTTTTTCTAATTATGGGATCAGGAATAATCAGCATTTTTCCATCTTACCTATGCTTGTTTTGATGCAAGATTGCTTTACGTACATTTTGTATGTACATAAAGGTCCTAACCCTTTAAACCAGGTACTGAGTAGGCTGTAACACATAAAGAGGGCTTATGACACTATTGCCTAATTTCAATCTTAGTCTAGAACAACACTGTCCAAGCCACATTTGCAGTTTTAAATGTTCTAGTAACTACATTAAACAAAATTAAAAAGTATAGTAAATTAATTTTAATAGTATTTTTATTGAACCTAATATATTTCTATTTCAACATATAATCAATACAAAAATTATTAATGAGGTATTTCCTTTGTTAATATTAAGTATCTGAAATCCAGTAAGTTTGTTTTTTACTTACAGCACATCTCATTTCAAATGAACCACAATTCAAATGCTCAATAACAACATATGACTATTAGCTACCATATTTGACAGCACAAGGCTAGAACTCCTTGTCCTATCTGCCCTCTCTTCCCTCTCTTTCATGGCCATACTTCTAGAAAATGTCTGTCCTTGCTTTCTGTTCCTTGCCTTCTGGACTTCATCACTATGCAATATCTTCAACCCCAGCAGTCTGACTTTTCCCCACTTTTAAACTTAAATGATTCTTGCCAAAGTCCCCAACAACTTCCTTGTTGCCACATACAATACCAGTTCTCTCTTCAGTAGGAGCCCTGAATCAATTAAGATCCAATCAAGAACACAAGAATCATGCCAGGTGTTTCAAATGGAGGAGATTTAATACAAGGAAACTGTTACAGAAAAGGAAGAATTAAAATAACCTTAAATCCATTTGGAGTATTAATTTTGAAAGGGGCAATAGAATGGCACAAAGTGAAGCTGTAAAATTATTCAGAGAAAGATGTTGCAGAGTCTCGCAAGCTATGTTTAGGAATTTGAGTGTTTGAAGGGCTGAGGGAGCAAGAACAGAAGTTGAGTCAGTACTGGAAGTAACTCTAGGAAACTTGAACCATTTCTAGGATAGGGTAAATAAGACAGGAGATATTTCTGCCACAACTCAAGAGCACACATGCAGCTGACACTGGTGGAAGTGAATGCTGCTGTTGTTAAAACTGCTG
Source organism: Diceros bicornis minor (assembly GCF_020826845.1). NCBI lineage: Eukaryota > Metazoa > Chordata > Mammalia > Perissodactyla > Rhinocerotidae > Diceros > Diceros bicornis. The sequence continues at coordinate 26,783,906 of NC_080741.1, forward strand.
TTTGGGAATCTTTGACATTGGGAGAGCCCTCACCTCCTGGCAGACATGGTCACTACTGCTGGAGACATCAGCAGAAAGAGTGACAGGAAAAGAGCAGTAGCTTCTCCTTTCCTTATATCTTCCAATTTCCAGTATGCATCTCTCATTGCCCAAACCAAAGTGGAAGCCAGCTAATAAAGAAGTCTAGGAAATGCAGTTTTAAGTGGCCCACTCCCCTGCAGCCACAGCTCAGCACAGAATGGGAATGAGCTGAGTACAAACAGGTAAATTACAAGCTGATCATTCTAGCTATATTTGGTACAGAAAAGATTTATCTCCATCTCTGACCGCTCCTGCTCAATCTCCTTACTAAGCTACTCTTCTCCTTAAATTTTATTAAATGTTACTAAATATATTAAATATTAGTATTATTTAACGTCCTATGCTAGGTTCCTTTCCTCTTCTATGTCTACGTCTAGTGGATGATTTCATACATTCTCCCTAGATCTGCTTGTCACCAATTATTTTCTTTATAATGATGATTCTCAAATTTCAATTCCTCTATCTTCCATGAACTTTGGATCCAAACCAAAAAAACTGCCCACTGGAGAATCCCACTTGGATATACCATGTTCACATAAAATTCAGAATGTTGGAAATAGAAGTTTTCCTATCCCCCGCTCCATAATTCTCTTCATCCTCCATCACAGTTACTCTAGCTTGGCCAACGAATGACATCATAATCCAGGCAGAAACTCATCAAAGCTCTCTTTCATCCTCACAGAGGATGAAAAACTCTTGCTTTCATCCAATCGGCAAGTCATGTCTACTCTACATACTAAATGTTTCTCAAAATTTCCCCTTTCCAGAACCCATTGATGTTTTCCTAGCTCAAGTCATCATCTCTTGTTTGGGTTACTGCATCAGTCTCCTAGTTGATTTCACTGTGTTTAATACATTTTCCAAACTGCAATTTGAGTGATTGCCTTAATATGCAGATCTGATTATTTCATTTTTCTGCCTACAACCCCTAGTAGGCCTTGTAAGATCTTCTCTGCTTATATTTATAGCCCCATTTCATGCCATTTCCTTCTCTTTGGAGGTTACCTCTTCAATAAAACTGAATTAATTCCATTGCCTGTTTTCTCTTTTCTCTTGACCTTGGTGCTTGCTGTTTCTTTTGGGTGGCACGCACCCCTCCTCCTCTCCCATGCTTCACTCCTCATTCTGCTCCTTATCTAAATATGCCTACTCATACTCTAGATCTCAGAATATATGTTTCTTCATTCAAGAAGACATCCTGGTACCCCCACATCTCAATCTAACATAAAAGAAAGCATTCTCTGTCTTAAGTATCTGCTCTCAATTGTAAAATTCTAGTCAGTTTTCTTCCTTAGCACAATATTCGGCACATAATAGATGTTCAATAAATATTTTTTAGTCAATGAATGGATAAATGTGTGAATAAAGACATGTGGCTAGTTGGAGACATGGATGACTCCCCTAGCATCCTTTAATGTCTTTGCTCTTTTCACCCTGATATATTACTCATCATGTTTTTATTCTATTCTATCTTCTTGAACATAACACATGAATTGGAAAAGGGCATATTCAATTCAAGTTATTTTCTCAATATTCCTTTTTTGAGTAATAAATAGAGAGATAATATAAAAGACCAATAAGGGATTTATGACTTTCTTGATAATTGTCTCCTGATGTGTGGTTCTTGGTTTCATTAACATTGCAGATGACTGGGAAAAGATTTTATTCAATTTTGCAGTTCTCACAGTGCTCAGAACTTAGTTGATGTCCCATGACTGTTTGGTGAATAAAACAAGTGAATGCATAATGAATGAAAATTTGTGTTCTAAGAAATAATATTTGGTATAAATTTTGCTCAAGAATCACTTTCTTAAAGGAAGAAGACCAATATCACCCTGAGAAAGCAGATCATTGGGATTGGGAGCTGTTGCAATTGCTCCATGAAAGCATGAGAAAACTGGGCTCATGCAATTGCCCTGAAAAACCAATGATTCTTTGCAAATGTTCATGAACTCAGCAAACTATTCACTTCTCGCAGCTTGGCTGCTTAAACCAAGCAATTAAATTAAAAAGGAAAAAAGATTCTCTGTAAGAGTTCTACTTCTGATATTTATTCTATTTTTTCTCTTGAGTTAACATTTGTTTATAATGTTATATAAGTTTCATGTGTACAACATTATAATTTGACTTCTGTATACAATACAGTGTGCTTACCACCAAAATGCAGTTTTCACCCATCACCACACAATTGACCCCCTTTACCCATTTCACCATCCTCCACCCGCCTTCTGCTCTGGTAACCGCCAATCTGTTTTCTATATCTGTGTTTGCCTTGGTTTTGTTTTGTTTATTTTGGATTTTTTTATATTCCACATATGAGTAAAATCATACAGTATTTGTCTTTCTCTATCTGACTTACTTCACTTAGCATAATACCCTTAAGATCTGTCTTTCTCTATATGACTTACTTCACTTACCATAATACCCTCAAGATCCAACCATGTTGTCACAAATGGCCAGATTTCATATTTTTTATGGCTGAGTAGTATTCCATTGAATATATATACCACATCTTTATCCATTCATCTCTTGGTGAGTACTTAGGTTGTTCACATATCTTGGCTATTGTACATAACGTTGCAATGAACATAGGTGTGCATATATCTTTTTGAATTCATGATTTCATATTTTTTGGATAGCTGCCCAGAAGTGGAATAGCTGGATAATATGGGAGTTCTATTCTTGATTTTTTGAGGAAGCTCCATTCTGTTTTCCATAGTGGGTATACCAGTTTACATTCCCACCAACAGTCTATGAGTGTTCCCTTTTGTCCACATCCTCTCCAACACTAGTTATTTCTAGGCTTTCTGATAATAGCCATCCTAATGGGCATGAGGTGATATCTCATTGTGGCTTTGATTTGCATTTTCCTAATAATTAGTGATGTTGAATATCTTTTCATGTTCCTGTTGGTCATCTGTATATCTTCTTTGGAAAAATGTCTATTCAGATCCTCTGCCCATTTTTTAATTGGGTTGCTTTTCTGTTATTATTGACTTGTATGTGTCCTTTATATATTTTGGATATTAACCCCTTATTGGATATATGATTTGAGAATAACTTCTCCCAATTGTTAGGTTGTCTTTTTGTTTGGTCGATGGTTTCCTTTGCTGTGCAGAAGCTTTTTAGTTTCATATAGTCCCATTTGTTTATTTTGGCTTTTGTTTCTTTTGCCTGAGGCAACGTATCCAAATAGATGTTGCTAAGATCAATGTCAAAGAACATACTGCTTATGTTTTCTTCTAGGAGTTTTATGGTTTCAGGTCTTAAATTAAGTCTTTAATTCATTTTGAGTTAATTTTTCTATGTATATAAGATAGTGGTCTAGCTTCATCCTTTTGCCTGTCACTATCCAGTTTTCCCAACACCAGTTATTTAAGAGACTTTCCTTTCTCAATTGTATGTTCTTGGCTCCTTTGTCATCAACTAGTTGTCCATATAGGGGTGGGTTTATTTATGGGCTCTTAATTCTGTTCCAGTGATCAGTGTGTCCGTTTTGCTGCCAATACCATGCTGTCTTGATTACTATAGCTTTGTGGTATAATTTGAAATCAGGGAATGTGATTCCACTAGCTTTGCTCTTTTTGCTCAGGATTGCTTTGGCTATTCATGGTCTTTTGTGGTTCTATACAAATTTCAGGATTTTTTTTTTGTTGTTCTACTTCTTTGAAAAATGTCGCCCAGATTTTAATAAGTATTGCATTGAACCTGTAGATTGTTTTAGGTAATATGGACATTTTAACTGTGTTAATTCTTCCAATCCATGAGCATGAAATATCTTTTCATTTTTTTGTGTCATCTTCAATTTCTTTCAATAATGTCTTATAGTTTTCAGTGTAGAGGTCTTTTACCTCCTTGGTTAAATTTATTCCTAGATATTTTATTCTTTTTTGTTGCAATTGTAAATGGGATTGTTTTCTTAATTTCTCTTTCTGCTTCTTTGTTGTTAATGTATAGAAATGCAACAGGTTTTGTATGTTGATTTTGTACTCTGTAAGTTTACTGTATTCCTTTATATCTAAGTTTTTTGGTGGAGTTTTTAGGGTTTTCAATATATAAATTCATGTCATCCACAAATACTGACAGTTTTACTTCTTTCTTTCCAATTTGGATGTGTTTTATTTCTTTTTCTTGCCTAATTGCTCTGGCTAGGACTTCCAATAATATGTTGATTAAAAGTGGCAAGTGTGGGCATCCTTGTCGTGTTCTTGATCTTAGAGGGATAACTTTCAGTTTTTGACCATTGAGTATGATGTTAGAGGTGAGATTGTCATATATGGCCTTTCTTATGTTGAGGTATGTTCCTTCTGTATCCATTTTATTGAGAATTTTTATCATAAATGCATGTTGAATCTTGTCAAATGCTTTTTCTGCATCTATTGAGATGATCATATGATTTTTATCCTTCATTTTGTTAAAGTGATATATCACATTGATTGATTTACAGATATTGAACCATCCTTGCATCCCTGGAACGAATCCACTTGATCATGGTGTATGATCCCTTTAATGTGTTGTATTCGGTTTGCTAATATTTTTTTGAGGATTTTCTGCAACATGTTCACCAGAGATATTGGCCTGTAATTTTCTTTCTCTGTGTGTGTTTTCCTTATCTGGTTTTGGTATCAGGCTAATGTTGGTATCATAAAATAAGTTAGGAAGCATTCCGTCCTGTTCAATTTTTTGGAAGAGGCTGAGAAGGATAGGTATTAAATCTTTGAATGTTTGGTAGAATTGACCAGGGAAACCGTCTGGTCATGGATCTTTGTTTTTTGAGATGTTTTTGATTACTCTTTCAATCTCCTTACTAGTGATCAATCTGTTTAGATTTTCTATTTCTTAATGATTCAGTCTTAGAAAGTTGTATGATTTTAAGAATTTACGCATTTCTTCTAGTTTGTCCAATTTGTTGGCATATAGCTTTTCATGGTATTCTCTTATAATCCTTTGTATTTCTGTGGCACCTTTTATAACTTCTCTTTAATTTTTATTTTATTTATTTGAGCCTTCTTTTTTGTTTATCTTTTCAAAGAACCAACTCTTAGTTTCCCTGAGCTTCTCTTTTTTCTTTTTAGTCTCTATTTCATTTATTTCCACTCTAGTTTTTATTATTTCCTTCCTTCTGTTGACTTTGGGCTTCATTTGTTTTTTTCTTTTTTCAGTTCTTTTACGTGTAAGATTAGATTGTTTATTTTATATTTTTCTTGTTTCTCAAGGTAGGCCTGTATTCCTAGAAATGTCCCTCCTAGTAATGTTTTTGCTGCATACCATAGATTTTGGTACATCATATTTTCATTTTCATTTGGCTTCAGGTATTTTTTGATATCTCCTTTGATTTCCTCATTGACTCAATAGTTGTTCAGTAGCATATTGTTTAGTCTCCACATACGTGTTATTTTTCCAGGTTTCCTCGAGTAGTTGATTTCTAGTTCCTTATCATTGTGGTCAGAAATGATGCTTGGTGTTATTTCAATCTTCTTAAATTTATTGAGACTTGTTTTGTGTCCCAACATAAGGTCTATTCTTGAAAATGTTGCATGCATACTTGAGAAGAATGTGTATTCTGCTGCTTTTGGGTGGAATATTCTGTCTATATCTATTAAGTCTATCTGGTCTAATGTTTCATTTAAGACCAATGTCTCCTTGTTGACTTTCTGTCTGGATGATCTAGCCATTGATATATGAGATGTTTAAGTCCCCTGCTGTTACTGTGTTGCTGTCAATTTCTCCCTTTATATCTGTTAATACTTGCTTTGTGTATTTTGGTGCTCCTATGTTAGGTGCATATATATTAATATACGTTATGTCTTCTTGATGGGTTATCCCTTTTATCATTGTATAATGTCCATCTCTGTCTGTTGTTACCTTTTTTGGCTCGAAAGCTATTTTGTCTGATATAAGTGTAGCTACAACCACTTTCTTTTGGCTGCCATTTGCTTACAGTATCATCTTCTATCTCTTCACTTTGAGCCTATGTTTATCTTTAGAGCTGAGTCTCTAAAAGGTAGCATATAGTTGGGCCTTGTTTTTTAATCCATCCAGCTACTCTGTGTCTTTTGATTGGTGAATTCAACACATTTATATTTAGTGTGATTACTGATATATGAGGACTTAGTATTGCCATTTTATCTATTTTCTGTTTGCTCTATATCTCCATTGTTTCTTTTTCCTTACATTTCTGCCTGCCACTTTAGTTTGGTAGTTTTCTATGAGTTTTTTTCTTTTTAGTTTCCTCCTTTTTTATGTTTTGTTTCTCTGCTCTATATTTTTGTTTTGTGGTTACCACGAGGTTTGTATAAAACATCTCATAAATAAAATAGTTCTTTTTCTGCTGATATCTTTATCTTTATTTACCTATACAGGTTCCATCCTTTTTCTCTTCCTCTCTTATGTTTTTGTTGTTACAAATTATTCCTTTTTATGTTGCAAGTTACCAAGCTTTTTTCCCTTTAACCTTTATGCTATAACTACATTTTCAACAATCTATTTGGACATAGTTACAATTTTCTGATTCTGTCTGTCTATCATCTTACTCAGTTTTGTGTACTTTTATCTTTTTGTTTTGGGTAAAAGAGCTCCTTTCAACATTTCTTGTAAGGCAGGTCTAGTGGTGATGAACTCCTTCATCTTATGTTTATCTAGGAAAGCCTTTATTTCTACTTCATATCTGAAGGATAACTTTACTGGATAGAATATTCTTGGCTGACAGTTTTTATCTTTCAGTATTTTGAATATGTCATTCCACTCTCTCCTGGCCTATTGAGTTTCTGCTGAGAAATCTGCTGATAGCCTAATGGGAGCTCCTTTCTACATTTCTTGTAAGGCAGGTCTAGTGGTGATGAACTCCTTCATTTTATGTTTGTCTGGGAAAGACTTTATTTTTCCTTCATATCTGAAGGATAACTTTACTGGATAGAATATTCTTGGCTGACAGTTTTTATCTTTCAGTATTTTGAATATGTCATTCCACTCTCTCCCAGCTTATTGAGTTTCTGCTGAGAAATCTGCTGATAGCCTAATGGGAGCTCCTTTCTACATTTCTTGTAAGGCAGGTCTAGTGGTGATGAACTCCTTCATCTTATGTTTGTCTAGGGAAGACTTTATTTCTCCTTCATATCTGAAGGGTAACTTTACTGGATAGAATATTCTTGGCTGACAGTTTTTATCTTTCAGTATTTTGAATATGTCATTCCACTCTCTCCCAGCCTATTGAGTTTCTGCTGAGAAATCTGCTGATAGCCTAATGGGAGTTCCTTTGTAAATTACTGTCAATTTTTCCCTCGCTGCCTTTAAAATTCTGTCTTTATCATTGACTTCTGACAGTTTTAACATAATGTGTCTTGGAGAAGGTTTTTTTGCATTGAGATAATTAGATGTTCTGTTAGTTTCATGGACTTGTATATCCAGTTCCCTTCTCAGTTTTGGGAAGTTCTCAGCTATTATTTCTTTAAATAAGCTCTCTACTCTCTTCTCCACACCCTTATCCTTCCAGGATACCCATTATCTTTATGTTACCTGTTCTAATGGAATCAGATAGTTCTTGTGTAGTTTTTTCATTAAAAAAAATCTTCATTCTCTTTTCTCTTCTACCTGAATTATTTCTAGATTTCTATATTTGAGCTCATTAATTTTCTCTTCCATGTGGTCTCCTCTATTTCCAGTGCTTTCTAATGCATTCTTCATCTCGTTTATTGAGTTCTTCAGCCCCAGAATTTCTGTTTGGTTCTTTTTTAGAGTTGCAAACTCTTTGGTAAAGTATTCTCAGGAATAAATAATTTTATTCCTGAGTTCATTGAACTGCCTTGTAGTTTTCTTATACCTTGTTGAGTTTTCTTCATGACAGCTATTTTGAATTCTCTATCAGTTAGATCACAATCTTCCATGCCTTTGTTTGGTTTCTAGAGAATTGTCATTTTTGTGTGATACCATGGGTTTTCATGATCCTTGCTGAGTTGTTCCTCTGCCAGTGCATTTGAAGTATTGAACATCTTCTTATTTAGGTAAAGCTTTGTTTACTTTGATTCTAAAAGTTCAATAGGTTGGTTATTAGAGGCCTTTTTTTATTTTTCAGTGAGTGGTGGTATAGCACAAGTTTTTGGTTTCTTTTACCTTACCTGCCTCTGGCTATATTTGAGAATCAGCACTTTCCACACCCCACTGCCTCTGCCAGAGGTGTCACCAGTGCTCTACTTGTCACTGTTTGTCACTGCTTGTGCCTCTGAGGTCACTGGTGCCTTGCTGCAGCCAGTGTCACTGCAGTCTCTGTCATTGCAGCTGGGGGCACCGGGATGTTGAGCACCTTCACTGCATCTTGCTGACCGCCACTGTGGTGAAGGGAGAGTGGGGATGGGAGTTGGGATCACAGGTGCCACTGCTGTGAGTAGCGAGCCACAGTGATGGGTGCTGCCACAGCTGGAGAAAGTGGGGTCATGGGCCCTGCTGCTGCTCCTGCCCAGTTCCTTGTGGTTGCAGGCACTGCTGCGGCCAGGAGGCCAGAGTATGTGTACCACATTATCTGATGCTACCAGGTTCCCTGAGGCTGTGGGCTCAACTGCTGCAGCTGGGGGGCCAGGGTTGAGGGCACCACCTCTGCTATTCCCCTGGATCTGCCTTCTCTGTGTGTTCCAATCCACCCACCTTCAAATGTCCAGATACATGGATCTCTCCGGCATCCTGGTGGGTTGAGAAGAGTAACCTTTGTTGAGTTATTGATGTTTTACTAATAGTAGATTGAAGAGGAGAGACAAAGGGATCGTCTCATATGGCCGTGATGCTTATATCACTATTCCATTTTTTCAAACTTGATTTGGGACTATCAACAGAAACAAATAGGCTTTTCCTGAGATATCTTTCTTTCCATAAAAGCATAAAATATGAAATTAGAAAGGGGCCTTAAATTCTCTTGTGCAACCCACCCTACAACACCATGACTTCATATTATAGATAAGCAAATTACTGCTTAGAAAATCCAGATAACTTGCCCAAAACCACACAGTTCTTGTGACTCTACTGGGACTCCAACTTAAGTTTTCATGAGTAAAATAAGAGCAATAATTACCCTACACTGAGAAATTGCTATATATTTGGAAATAGCTAAGCATTCTAGCATTTGGGCCTCCTTTCAACAAATGTAATTGTTCATAAAAAGAATGACTTTAACCTAAATGTCTGCCAAGATGTATTGGCATAGACTAGATAGATGCTGAGCACTACTTTTAGTTCTGGGATTGAAGTGAAAAGGGTAAAGCAAAAATAGTGTGTAAAACAAACTGCTAGAGCTACTTTGTCTTCTTATCCTTATAACTCCAAATTATAGTGACACATTTCAAGATAATTCTATTTAGCGTTTCCCCTGAGTGCTTGCTGAGGGAAGGAAAAGTGGGGCATTGATGGGAACCTTAAAGCTAGGCGGTTGCTTTGGAAGAAAATTTGAAACAATGTGAAAGAAGCGACCCAGGATACTAAATTTGCAGGTGAGTGCACTGCAATATAGCTCCCAGTGAAGTGGTTATATGTATTCCAGCTCTTCTTATTTCTATCCATTTTTTCTGCAGGGACTAATGCATAGTATCTGCAGTTGACCCACACAGTGCTCCACCAGGTGCTAAACTGTCAGTTGGGCAGCCACAAATCTGCAGTGAAGTCAGGAACAAGTGCATTTATTAGCATCTCCATTTACTGCCATCCAAAACATTCACATGAAAACACTCACCTTACTCCCTGCCCACCTCTCCATCCGCACACTGCTGGCAAAGGAAAAACTCAAGTGAAAACTCTCTTTGAGGCCTCTACATTCAGCCAACTTTCTGAGTGAAGATGCTGGCTCCTGGGAGGGACATCTCAGTTTCAGGGAAAGGTTAAATGACACTGTGCAGGAAGCTAGGCTTCTATAGCAGAGCCACACAGCCCTGAATTCTCCTACAAAGGTGAATGCATCCCCTGATGAAGTACAGCTAATGGGGCTAATACAGCAAAGCAGCTGCCTCGAGCATTTCCCAGCTTGCAGTCACAAGGAACTAAAATCGATGTTTTTAGTTTACCAGCTCTAATTATGATGGATTGGAAGAAGATGCAAAGCATTCTCCCTTTTTCAGAAAAGCCTTGGAGGTCATCAAGGGTCACAATCATTTCAAGAAAATAGTAAACTAGGGCAAATCCTATTGAAGACAAATAGTTGAGTGTATCCTTTTCAGAAAAGCTAGTACATTTGTATTAAATACTCAGATCTCAAACACTCCTCATTTTCTGATAAAAAGAAATAGGTCAGGGGCCGGGCATGTGGCCTATGGTTAAGTTTGGCACACTCTGCTTCGGTGGCCCAGGTTCGGTTCCTGGGTGTGGACCTACACTGATCGTTAGTGGCCACACTGTGGCGGCAACCCACCTACAAAAAAAAAAAAATAGTGGAAGATTGGCACAGATGTTAGCTCAGGGCAAACCTTCTTCTCAAGCAAAAAGAGGAAGATTGGCAACAGATGTTAGCTCAGGGCAAATCTTCCTCAGCAAAAAAAAAAGAAAAAAAATTCATGGATCAGATAACGTTTATTAGCCAACAATTGAGTGAGGATAATTATAGAGGATAATGGTCAAATTGATATATGGTATCTATTTGAAAGTGATAATATCTTCTAGGAAAAATTGGTCAGTAAGTACTATTTGGCCACATTGATTGAATAATTGGACACGCTTTTATTTGTTAACACAAGTCCTCTCAGGGGATTTCTGAATGTCCAAAATATATAAATTCCCCTTCACCAATAAAAACTTGAGTAAATCAGCTTGGCCTAGCAGTCACCTTAGTTGTAAACTATACAGACTTGAAACTGGAAAACTTGTTTGTTTTGCGGGTTTATGATTATCTTCTGGAGTCCCTGGAATCTCAGAAAAAGATCTAATCAACACAGGCCAAAAGAAAGAGACATGTAAAAGAAGGATAGTCCTCTGCACTGTTCCCTAAATAATCCTAATCCATGGGTTTTGTAATGATTTTGATTAGTTATGAGGTTTGTAAGTTGAAATGATCAATTTGATACTGTTCAAGTATTTATCAAGCATCAATTATGTTTCTTTGCTATCTATGGTAATATTTAAGACTGGAATCTCAAAGTTTCTCAACTTACTTGATAATTTAAAATGTATTTTAAAGAGTTAAAAAACAATATGAGATAGTCATTAGTGGTGAAGACAGGAAATGCACAAAGCCAGTAACAGAAGGCCGGTGCCGTTGGAAGGGCTTTATTTAGAAAGAGAATAGGGCTGGGATCTTGAACAATGAATAAACTCTCAATGAATGGAGAAAGGGAAGGAGGCGGGCCGGCCCGGTGGCGCAAGCAGTTAAGTGTGAGCGCTCCACTGCGGCAGCCCGGGGTTCACTGGTTCAGATCCCGGGCGCGCACCGATGCACCAGTTGTCAAGCCATGCTGTGGCAGTGTCCCATATACAGTGGAGGAAGATGGGCATGGATGTTAGGCCAGGGCCAGTCTTCCTCAGCAAAAAGAGGATGATTGGCAGATGTTAGCTCAGGGCCAATCTTCCTCACAAAAAAAGAAAGGGAAGGAGAGATTCAGTGAATTAAGTATTGTCAAACAAACTGGGCTTAGTAGGATGGAATGCAGTGTGATCTGTGGAGAATATAACTTTGTTAGTAAGTCACGGATAGAGTTAGGTTAAGTAATGTGGGTCTATTCACAGGGAGGCAAGAATGGGTTCTTAAGTAGCTGAGTACTTAAAAACTATTATTTTGGGAAGAATTACTCTAGGATTTCTTTGAAATTGTTTTTAAGGTCATAAGGACATTTTTCTCTCATGGGTTCTCTCAGCACCTTCTTGAAGTTGAAATTTGTAGAAAGTTCTCCAAAGTTGTACTAAAAGTGGCCCAAATTCTGATCCTCTTGCACTTATTCTGGTGTTCTTTACATTTTTTCCACCCCTACTTTCATTTTAGGGATGGTTTCCTCTCATGGAGGCTCTAGTACATGGATACAAAATTTGGCTATACCCTGCCACTTCGCTGAAAATTCACTGTTTCTATTCCAGTTACAGTTTTTGAAGCCACCTCATGCATAAGCAGTATGAGAAGTCACATTTGAATTAGATCCAGATAAAAACCTCAAGAATAATCAGTTATTCTCCAGGATTAAAGCACTGTTTCCAGGGGACTTCAGTTTGAATACAAACACGTTCCTTCATTCAGTGAACATTTTTTGGATGCCTTTCCGAGCCTCATACTATGCCAGAAGAGCTAAAGCACAAACCCACTAGCAACTAACAGTGCCTAACACCTAGATTTTTCCCTGAGTGCATCAGTCACAGTGGCACATAGTCAAGCATTGGCTTCATAAAATAGGATTTGAGGTCTGTAGGTGTGATTTATGAATGGTTGATAAAGGTCTCCTGCCAGGACGCTACTAGCCAGGAAGGAATTGGAGGATTGGTGGGTACAGTTCAACAGGGTGGAATCCAGGGTATTTGGGCAGTAGAGAAGGTTTACCTGAAGAAAATTATTCCTAGTTTTATGTTTGACCTGAGGCCAAGTCTGCTTCCCAGAACAGAAGGAAATGGTACATTCTTTCTTACATCTGGTTCAAGGCCCAACTGCAGAGGGTGCACACGTAGATCCCGAACACCCCAGAGGAAATTCTCTGCCAGTAGAACCTGTAAATGTTCCATTTTTAGAGATTAAGAGGTCCTAAAATTACATGCAGCTGGCAGGAAAGTTGGGAAGACAGCCTCTGTGGGTGGTCAAGACAGTCCACCCTCGCCCGGGAGAACAAAAATCAGGCAAAGGAGAGTATGGAAAAAGGGAAAGAAAAAATTTTCCTTTCCTTCAGTTTTCATTGCCAAAAAGGGAATATCAAAATAATTTCAGCTGGCTGATGAAGGCTGAAATATCTCAGGCAGGGAGCTGCACAGCTCAAAGAGAATTAATTTTAGTTTTCTGCCAATTTTTTTCTTTCCCACCTCTCCCCTGCAGAAATGCTTATGTCTTAGTCACATACTGGATGAATAAAATGAGTACATAGCCTGCTGTTCAGAGCTGGGGTTGTGGTCATCTTCTGCTTTGGAAGATAGTCAAGGACTAATTAAGCATGTATCTCTCCTTATCAAGTTTTGACAATCTGGAAATTTGGTGGCAGCACAAGGAGAGGTCGGCCAACAGAGGCTGTTGGGTAGAAAGCACTGTTTTCAAGGCCGAGAGCCTTACAAAGTTAGGTATTTGGAATTATTTGTACTATCACATGCTTCCTACATCTCCTACATGGGTGCTATTAAATCTGGCTAATGATGGGATTCACTGGGGGAACATCTTTCTTCAAATTTGTGTGTCTTCTCAACCTCCACTTTAGATTTTGTTTACAAGAATTTCTCAGGGTGGGTATCAATTATCCACAGTTTCAAAAATATTTCCCAAGTATTTCTAATGGTCATCAAAGTTTTGCATCCACAATCTGAGATGATGAAAAGACTAAAGGGGTGACCTATTCAAGGGTAGAGTCATGGAAGAAGGAATGCTTCTCTGTTGCTGTATGCATACCTGGAAAGTTATATCGCAGAAGAGAAAGTTAGTCCTCTATTTGTTTTCTTAAGAAGTGCCTGTAATCCAGCCACACACCTCTTGAAAGAGCCATTGCTGGGTGCTTTGGTTAAAAAAATACTCTTCTGAAAACTGCTAGACATGGATGAAGGGTCCTCTCTGTGCCAACAAACCCTACTGAGGTTTGGCAAAACTCCATTCTAGATCACAGTTAGAAGGGAACATCTTGGGGCTGGCCCTGTGGTTTAGCGGTTAAGTGTGCGCGCTCTGCTGCTGGCGGCCCGGGTTCGGATCCCAGGTGCGCACCGACGCATCGCTTCTCTGGCCATGCTGTGGCCGTGTTCCACATACAGCAACTAGAAAGAAGTGCAGCTATGACATACAACTATATACTGGGGCTTTGGGGGAAAAAATAAATAAATAAAATTAAAAAAAAAAAAGAAGGGAACATCTTCCCCCTGCAACAATGCAATTGGGAGACTGTTGCATGCAAAAGTGGAAATGTCTTTTGGTTAATTTTTTTAAACATTTTTTCTAGTATTATTGAGAAATGATTAACATACATCACTGTGTAAGTTCAAGGTTTTCATCATGATGCTTTGATTTACATATATTGTGAAATTATTACCATAATAGGTTTAGTTAATATCCACCATCTCATACAGATACAATATTAACAACTTTCCTGTATATCATATAGCAGTGCTAATTATAGTCATCACATTGTACATTATATCCCTAGAACTTATTTATCTTATAACTGGAAATTTGTACATTTGAACTACCTTCCTCCAATTCCCCCTTGCCCCATTCCCCACCTTTGGTAAGCACAAATCTTCTCTCTTTTTCTATGAGTTGGTGTTTTTTTGTGTTTTGTTTTTTTTTTTATATTCCACACATAAGTGAGATCATACAGTAGTTGTTGTCTGGCTTATTTCACAGCAAAATGCCTTTAAGTTCCATCCATGTTGTCACAAATGGTAAGATTTCCTCATTTCTTATGGCTGAATAATAGTTCATTGTATATATATACCACAACTTCTTTATCCATTCATCCAATGATGGATGCTTAGATTTTTTCCATGTGTTGCCTATTGTAAACAACGCTGCTATGAACATGGGAGTGCAGATACCTTTTAGAGATAGTGTTTTTGTTTCCTTTGGATATATTCCCAGAAGTGGAATTGCTGGATCATATAGTAGTTCTATTTTAAATTTTTTGAAGAACTTCCACACTGTTTTCCATAGTGGCTATACCAATTTACAACCCACCAACAGTGCGCAAATGTTCCCTCTTTTCTACATCCACTCCAGCATTTGTTATCTCTTGTCTTTTTGATGAGGGCCATTCTAACAGGCATGAGGTGATATCTCATTGTGGTTTTTGATATGCATTTCTCTAATGACTAGTGATTTAGAGCATCTTTTCATGTACCTGTTGGGCTTTTGTATGTCTTCTTTTAAAAAAAAAAAGTCTATTCAGGTCCCTTGCCCATTGTTTCATTGGATTATTCGTGATTTTTTTGCTGTTGAGTTGTACAAATTCTTCATATATTTTGGATATTATCTCCTTATCAGAAATATGGTTTGCAAATATTTTTTCCCATTCCTTAGGTTGTCTTTTCACTTTGTTTATTGTTTCTTTTGCTGTGCAGAAGGTTTTTAGTTTGATGTCATCCCACTTATTTATTTTTTCTTTTGTTTCTTATGCTTTAGGTGTGATTTCCAAAAATCATTACCAAGACCTAGATCAAGGAGCTTTTTTCCTGTTTTTTTTTCCTAAGAGTTTCATAGTTTCAGGTCTTACATTTAATTCTTTAATCCATTTTGAGTTAATTTTTGTGTGTGGCATAAGGTAGGGTTCAAGTTCCTTCTTTTCTATGTGAATATCTAATTTTTTTCCAAACTGGTTCTTGAAGAGATTGTCTTTTCTCTATTGAATATTCTTGGCTCCCTTGTCAAATATTAGTTGACTATATATGCTTGTATTTTTTTCCAGGCTCTCAATTCTGTTCAATCTGTCTGTTTGTCTGTTTTTATGCCAGTACCATGCTGTTTTAATTACTAGAGCTTTATAATATTGCTTGAAATTGGGAAGTAGGATGCCTCCTGGTTTGTTCTTCTTTCTCAGGATTTCTTTGGCTAATCAAGATCTTTTGTGGTTTTGTACACATTTTAGGACTGTTTCTTCTATTTCTGTAAAAAATGCATTGAAAACTTGATAGGAACTGCATTGAATCTATAGATGGTTTCTGATAGTATGGACATTTTAACAATATTAATTTTTTCAATCCATGAACATGGAATACCTTTCCACTTATTTTTGTCTTCTTCAATTTCTTTCATGAGTGTCTTACAGACTTCAGAGTAGACATCTTTCACCTCTTTGGTTAAATTTATTCCTAGGTATTTTATTGTTTGCAAATGGGATCAATTTCTTTCTTTTTCAGATAAGTTGTTGTTAGTGTATAGAAATGCTACTGATTTTTGTATGTTTACTTTGTATCTTACAACTTTACTGAATTTGTTGATTAGTTCTAACAGTGTTTTGGTTGAGTCATTAGGATTTTCTATATATAAAACTAAAAAACTAGAGACAATTTTATTCTTCCTTTCCAATTCTGATGCCTTTTATGTCTTTTTCTTGCCTGATTGCTCTAGCTAGCACACCCAGTACTGTATTGAATGGGAGTGGTGAGAGTGAGCACATTTGTCCTGCTCCTAATCTTAAAGGAAAAGCTTTCAACAATTAACCATTGAGTATGTTAGCTGTAAACTTCCTTCTATGCCTAATTTGTTAAGTGTTTTTATGTGAATGGATGTTGATTTTTGTCAAATGCTTTTCTGCATCTATTGAGACAATCATATGATTTTTTTCTTTCATTCTATTAATGTGATGTATCATATTGATTGATATGCATATATTGAAGCATCCTTGCAACCCAGGGATAAATCCCACTTGAACATGGTGAATGATCCTTTTAATGTGCTGCTGAATTTGGTTTGCTTGTATTTTGTTGAGAAGTTTTGCATCTATATTCATCAGGGATATTTGTCTGTAGATTTCTTCTCTGGTATTGTCTTTATCTGGCTTTGGGATCAGTATAATTGTGTCCTCATAAAATGAGTTTGAGTGTGTTCCTTTCTCTTCAAGTTTTTGGAAGAGTTTAAGAAGGATTGATGTTAATTCTTCTTTAAATGTTTGGCAAAATTCACCAGGGAAGCCATCTGGTCTGAGGGTTTTCTTCATGGGGAGATTTTTGATTACTGATTCAATCTCCTTACTAGTAATTTGTCTATTCAGACTTCTTCTTTCTGAATTTTTCTTTCTGATTAAATCTTGGTAAGTTGTATGTTTCTAAGAATTTTTTCATTTATTCTAGGTTGTCCAGTTTCTTGGTTATAGTTGTTCATAGTAGCTTTTGTATTTCTGTGGTATCACTTTAATGTCTCCTTTTCCATTTATAATTTTGTTGATTTGATTTTCTCCTTGGTTAAGCTAGCTAAAGGTTTGTCAATTTTGTTTATCTTTTCAAAGAACCTACTCTTAGTTTGGTTAATCTTTTCTGTTTTTCTTTTCTCTATTTTATTATTTCTGCTCAAAACTTTATTGTTTCTTTTCTTCTGCTAACTTTGGGCTCAGTTTGTTCTTCTTTTTTTAGTTCCTTAAGGTGTAGAGTTAGGTTGTTTATTTTAGATCTTTCTCACTTTTTAATGTAGATGTTTATTGCCATGAACTTACCTCTTAGAAATGTTTTTCCTGCATCCCATAAGTTCTGATATATTGTGTTTCCATTTTTGTCTCAAACTTTTTTATTGCCCTTTAATTTCTTCTTTGATCCATCTTCTTTTTCTCTTGTTATTGACTTCTAGTTTTATGTCATCGTGGTCAGAAAAAATACTTGGTATGATTTCAGACTACTTGAATTTGCTGAGACTTGCTTTGTAGCTTAACATATGGTCTTATCCTAGAAAATATTCCATGTGCACTCGACAAGAATGTGTAGTCTGTCACTGTCAGATGGAATATTCTGTGTATGTCTGTTAGGTCCATTTTATCTGTGGTGTTGTTCAAGTGCACTGATTCTTTATTGATTCTCTGTCTGGATGATCTATGCATTGTTGAGAGTGGAGTAGGAAAGTCCCCAAGTATTATTGTATTGCTATTTATTTCTCCTTTAAGCTCTGGTTTTGCTTTATATATTTAGGTCGTCTGATGTTGGGTGCATAGATATTTGCAATTGCTCTATTTTCTTGAGGGATTGACCCATTTATCACTATATAATGACCTTCTTTGTCTCTTTTTACCATTTTTATTTTAAAGTCTATTTTGTCTGATATAAGTATAGCTACTTCTACTTTTTTCATTAGTATTTGCTTCAAATGTCTCTTTCCATCCCTTCACTCTCAGTCTATGTGTGTCTAAGGCTAAAGTGAGTCTCTTATAGGCAGCATATCATTGGATCTTGTTTTTTAATACCTTCAGCCATTCTATGTCTTTTTTTCTCAATTTATACCCTTTCACCCATTTTGCCCATACCCCAGTCCCTTCCCCTCTGGTAACCACCAGTCTGTTCTCTCTGTCTACTAGTCTGATTTGTTTAGTTTGTTTGTTTCCTTGTTTTTTTTTTCTTTAGATTTCATATATAAGTGAAATCATACAGTATTTGTCTTTCTCTGTCTCACTTATTTCACTTAACATAACGTAATCAAGGTTCATCCATGTTGTCATGAATGGCAAGATTTCATTCTTTTCATGGCTGAGTAATAGTCTGTATATTGTATTCTGTGATATATATATATATATATACTATCATATTCTGTTATATAGATAGATAGATAGATAGATAGATAGATAGATAGATAGATAGATAGATACCACATCTTCTTTATTCATCTATTGATGGACATTTAAGTTGCTTCTATATCTTAGCTATTGTAAATAATGCTGCAATGAACATTGGAGTGCATGTATCTTTTTGAATTAGTGTTTTCCTTTTCTTCAGATATGGTTCTGTTTTGAATTTTTTGAGGAACTTCCATGCTATTTTCCATAGTGGCTGCCACAATTTACATTTCCACCAACAGCCTATGAGGGTTCCCTTTCCTCCACGTTCTCAGCAAGACTTGTTATTTCTTGTATTTTTGATATTAGCCATTCTGACATGTGCGAGGTGATACCTCATTTTGGTTTTGATTTGCATTTCTCTGATGATTAGTGACATCAAGCACCTTTTCATGTGCCTGTTGGCCATCTGTATGTCTTCTTTGGAAAAATGTCTGTTCAAGTCCTCTATCCATTTTTTAATCAGATTGTTTTGTTGTTGTTGAGCTGTATGAGTTCTTTATATATTTTGGATATTAATCCCTTATTGAACATATGATTTACAAATGTATTCTTCTATTTAGTAGGTTGTATTTTTGTTTTGCTGATAGTTTCCTTCACTTATGCAAAAGCTTTTTAGATTGATGTAGTGCCATTGGTTTATTTTTGCTTTCGTTGCCCTTCCTATTGAGTCAGATCCAAAAAACTATCACTAAAACTGATGTCAAGGAGCTTACTGCCTGTGTTTTCTTCTAGGATTTTTATGGTTTCAGGTCTTACATTCAAGTCTTTAATCCATTTTGAGTAAATTTTTGTATATGGTGTAAAATAGTGAACCAGTTTAATTCTTTTACATGTTGCTGTCCGGTTTTCCCAATGCTATTTATTGAAGAGACTGTCCTTTTCTCATTGTATATTATTGTCCTTTTTGCCATACAGTAATTGACCATATATGCCTGGGTTCATTTTTGGGCTCTCTATTCTGTTCTATTGATCAATGTGTCTGTTTTTGTAGCAGTACCTTACTGTTTGATTACTATAGCTTTGTAGTATAGTTTGAAATCAGGGAGCATGATACCTCCAGTTTTGTTCTTCTTTCTCAAGATTGCTTTTTCTATTTGGGGTCTTTTGTGGTTCCATAAACATTTTATTATTATTTGTTCTAGTTTTATGAAGAACACCATAGGTATTTTGGTAGAGATTGCATTGAATCCTGTAGATTGCTTGGGGTAGTATGGGCATTTTGACAATTTTAACTCTTTCAATCCATTAATGTGGTATATCTTTCCATTTATTTGTGTCTTCTATTTTTTTCATCAATATCTGTAGTTTTCAGAGCACAGGTCTTTTATCTCCTTGGTTAAATTTATTCCTAGGTATTTTATTCTTTTTGAGGTGATTGTAAATGGGCTTATTTTCTTAATTTCTCTTTCTGATAGTTTGTTGTTAGTGTATAGAAAAATAACTGATTTCTGTGTATTAATTTTGTAAACTGCACCTATACTAAATTCACTTATTAGTTCTAACAGTTTTTTGGTGGAGTTTCTAGGGTTTTCTATGTTTAGCATCATGTCATTTGCAATGCTGACAGTTTTACTTCTTTTACTATTTGGATGGATGCCTTTTTTTTTTGCCTAATTGCTGTGGCCATGACTTCTAATACTGTGTTGAATAAAACTGGCAAGAGTGGACATCCTTGTCTTGTTCCTGGTCTTAGAGGAAAAGCATTCAGCTTTTCACTGTTGAGTATAATGTTAGCTCTGTGTTTGTTATATATGGTCTTTATTATGTTGAGGTACCTTCCCTCTATACCCACTTTTTTTGAGAGTTTTTATCATAAATAGATATTGAATTTTGTCAAACACTTTTTCTACATCTATTGAGATGATTATATAATATTTATCCTTCATTTTGGTGTTTGGCGTAAGGTAGTGTATCACATTGATTGACTTGTGGATGTTGCACCATCCTTCCATCCTTGGAATAAATCCTACTTGATTGTGGTGTATGATCCTTTTAATGTATTGTTGAATTCAATTTGCTGATATTTTGTTGAGAATTTTTGCATCTATGTACATCAGGAATATTGGCCTATAGTTTTCTTTTCTTGTGGCATCCTTGTTTGGTTTTGGTATTAGGGTAATGCTGGCTTCGTAAAGTAAGTTTGGATGTGTTCCTACTCTTTAACTTTTTGGCACACTTTGAAAAGGATAGGTATTAAATCTTCTTTAAATGTTTGATAGAATTCACCAATGAAGCTGTCTGGTCCTAAATTTTTATTTGTTGGGATTTTTTGATTACCAATTCAATTTCATTACTAGTAATCATTACATTCGTATTTTCTATTTCTTCATGATTCAGTCTTGGAAGATTGTGTTTCTAGGAATTTATACATTTTTTCTAGGTTGTCCAATTTGTTGGTGTATAACTGCTCATAGTAGTCTCTTATGATCCTTTGTATTTCTGTGATGTCAGTTGTAACTTCTCCTCTTTCCTTTCTGATTTTATTCATTTGGGCCCTCTCTCTTTTTTCCCTGATGAGTCTGCCTAAAGCTTTGTCAATTTTGTTTATATTTTCAAAGAACTAGCTCTTAGTTTCACTGATCTGATCTTTTCTGTTGATTTTTTAGTGTCTATTTCATTTATTTCCTCTCTAGTCTTTATTATTTCCTCTCTCTACCAACTTTGGGCTTCATTTGTTCTTTTTCTAGTTCCTTTAGGTGTTAAGACAGATAGAGATTTTTCTTGCTTTTGAGGTAGGCTTGTATAGATATGAACTTCTCTCTTAGAACTGCCTTTGTTGCATCCCATAGATTTTGGAAAGTTGTGTCTCCTTTTTCATTTGTCTCAAGGTATTTTTTAATTTTCCCTTTGTTTTCCTTATTGACTTATCGGCTGTTTATTAGCAAGTTGTTTAGTCTCCATGCATTTGTATTTTTTCCAGCTTTCTTTAACTGATTTCTAATTTCACACCATTGTGGTCAGAAAAGACGCTTGATATGATTTCAAACTTCTTAAATTTATTGAGACATTTTGTAGACTTACGTGTGATCTATCCTGGAGAATGGTTCATATGTGCTTGAAAAGAATGTGTATTCTGCTGCTTTTGGATGGAATATTCTATATATATTTATTCAGTCTATCTGGTCTAATGTGTGATTTATGGCTGATGCTTCCTTATTGATTTTTTGTGCGGATAATCTATCCATTGATGAAAGTGAGGTATTAAATCCCTGACTATTATTATATTGCAGTCAATTTCTTCCTTTTTGTCAGTTAATATTTGCTTTATATATTTAGGTGTACTGTGTTAAATGCGAATTATTTACAAATACTATATACTCTTCTTGGATTGAACCCTTCATCATTATGTAATGTCCTTCTTTGTCTTTTGTTACAGCCTTTCTTTTAAAGTCTGTTTTGTCTCATATAAGTATTGCTTCCCTAGCTTTCTTTTCATTTTCATTTGCATGGAATATCTTTTTCCATCCCTTTACTTCTAGTCTGTGTGTGTTTTTAGGTCTGAAGTGAGTCTCTTATAGGTAGAATATAGAAACATCTTGTTATTTTATCCTTTCTGCTGCCCAGTGTCTTTTGATTTGAACATTTAGTCTATTTACATTTAAAGTAATTATTGATAGGTATGTCCTTATTGCTATTTTGTTAATATTTTTCTGGTTATTTTTGTAGTTCTTCTTTGTTTCTTTCTTCTTCTCTTGCTCTCTTCCCTTGTGATTTGATGTCTTTCTTTAGTGTTATGTTTAGATTCCTTTCTCAGTATTTTTTGTATATCTCATATAGGTTTTTGCTCTGTGGTTACCATGAGGTTCATATATAACAACCTATATATATATAGCAATGTATTTTAAGTTTATAATCACTTAATTTCAAATGCATTCTACAGAGTAGAATACTACATTTTACTCCCCCCACACACTTTATGTTTTTGACATCAAATTTTACATTTTATTTTTTGCATCACAACTAATTATTGTAGTTATAGTTGATTATGCTACTTTTGTCTTTTTACCTTCATATTAGTTTTATAACTGGTTGATCCACTACTTTTACTATATATTTGCCTTTACCAGTGAGATTTTTCCTTTCATATATTTTCTTATTTCTAGTTACAGCCTTTTCTTTCCAGCTTGATGAATTCCCTGTAACATTTCTTGTAAGGTTAGTATAGTAGTGATGAACTCCTTTAGCTTTTGCTTGTCTGAGAAACTCTACCTTTCTTTCAATTCTGAACGATATCCTTGCCAGGTAGAGTATTCCTGGTTGGAAGTTTTTCCTTTCAGTGCTTTGAATATGTCATGCCACTCCCTTCTGGCATGCAAAGTTTCTGCTGAAAAATCAGCTGATAGTCTTATGGGGGTTTCCTTGAAGGTAACTAGTTGTTTTTCTCTTCAAGATCCTTTCTTTATCTTTAACTTCTGACATTTTAATTATGTGTCTTGGTGTGGATATCTTTAGGTTCATCTTGTTTAGGACTCTGTGCTTCTCGGACCTGGATGTCAGTTTCCTTCTCCACATAAGGAAAGTTTTCAACCATTATTTCTTCAAATAATTTTTCTGTCCTTTTCTCTCTCTTTTCCTTCTGGCGTTTCTATAATGTGTGTGTTAGTGTGCTTCATGTTGTCCCACAAGTCCCTTAAGCTATCCTCATTTTTTTTAATTCTTTTTTCTTTTGGCTGTTCTGTTTGTGATTTCCACTACCCTTTCTTCCCGGTCACTGATCCATTCTTCTATGTCATCTAGTCTGCTGTTAATTACTTCTAGTGTATTTTTCAGTTCAGTTATTGTATTCTTCAGCTCTGTGAGGTCTGGTTGATGCTTTTTTATATTTTCTTTCTCTTTGCTGAAGTTCTCACTGTGTTCATTCATTCTTCTCTTGAGTTCAGTGAGCATCTTTGTGACCATTACTTTGAACTATTTATCAGATAAATTACTTATCTCCATTCCATTAAGGTTTTTTTCTTGAGGTTTTTCTTATTGCTGCATTTGAAACGTGTTTTCATATTTTTTCATTTTGCTTGACTCTCAGTGTTTGTTTTTGTGTATTATGCAAAACAGCTATCTCTTCCTGTCCTGAAGGAGTGGTCCTGTGTAGGATATGACCCTTATCATTTAAATTTTCCCTAGTTATTGGTTGTCTTTCAAATTGTCTCTCCAATTGTTTCAGACCTGTCCAGAAATGCAACCTCCATACAGACATGAGCCTAGCACTTAAGGCGCATCTAATATGTGGGCTTCACATGCCCATTGGCTCTGTCAGGGCCACATGAGTAGCATAGCAGCAGGGAGGTTGCTCGCCCTCCAAGTCCACTGGGGCCATGTGAGCAATGCAGGGGGACTGGGGCCACTGGAGTGGCATGGGGGTCTGATGTGGAGTTGTTTGCCCACCACTCTTAGTAGGTTAGAATGGGGGTGAAAAAAATGGCACTACCAGCACAATCAAGGTAGAGAGGGAGCCTGTACAAATGGCATCTGCTAGTGTTCCATCCCTTGATTGAGTCCTAACACACTTCTGCTCCTTTGGCAGATACTTTAAAATTAGCAGGTGAATCTCCTCCATGTATGGTCTAGGATCTTTTAAAATTGCTGTTTTTTGCATTGGGTCCCAGGGTGAGTGGGTCCATGTGTGAGCCCTACAACCCTAGGTTTCCCCTGAACGTAAGCTCTGGTGGTTTTCAAAGCCAGACATTTTAGGGGTTCCTCTGTCCTGTGCATGCCCCAGGGGTTGGGATGCCTCGTGTGGAGAATAAAATACCTGCTCCTCAGCAAGAAGGTCCATTGATTGATTGATTGAAATCCCTCCCAATTGTGGGTTGCTGCAGCAGGGGTGGGGTTTTTGGTGAGAGAGTGTCTCTACTTCTCCTACCTGTCTTGATGTGGCCCTTTTATCTTTTGTTGTGGAGCAGGTATTCAGCTAGTTCTCAGGTTGTTTTACAGGGAATTATTCCATATGTAGTTATATACTTGTTCTGTTTGTGAGAGGAGGTGAGTTTAGGATCTTCCTATGCCACTATTTTGAACAATCTCATAGGCCTAAACTTTTTCTGAAGATGGAGGTTTTTAAGAGGACTCCTTCATTGTATGGCTGAAATAGAAGTAAATATTCCTCAGGCAATTAAAAATAAAGCTGAATTGTAATTGAGGCACAAAAACAATTTCCCTGAGACGTTGTAATTATAAAGCCCATTCTATGTCTTTTGATTAGAGAATTTAATCCATTCATGTTTAAAGTAATTATTGATAGTTAAGAATGTACTATTACCATTCTGTTAATCTTTTTCTGGTTGCTTTCTAGATCCATTCTTATCCTGCTGTCTGTTTGTGTTTTTTAATGACTTTTGATATAAGTATGCTTTGAACTTTGTCATGTTCTTTTGGGTAACTGCTACAGGTTTTTCCCTGTGGTTACCATGAGGCTTACATAAGATATCTTAGAATTATAACATGCTATTTTAAACCAATAACAAATTAACTTTAGTGGAATTCCTAAACTTTACACTTTTACTTCTCCTCTCCCTCACATTTTAGGTTATAAGTGTTACAATTTACATAATTTTTATATTTTGTAACTAATAACAAATTATTTTAGTTATGGTTATTTTTTCTATGTCCGTTTTTTATCTTTTAAACTAGAGTTGTAAGTAATTATACACCACCATTACCATATTACAGAATCTAACTTAGACTATACAGTCATGCACCACCTAATGACATTTCAGTCAATGATGGACCCCATATATGATGGTGGTCTGATAAGATTAGTACCACATAGCCTAGATGTTTAGAAGGCTATACCATCTAGGTTTGTATAAGTACTGTAGGGGAGGAAGAAATTTTTCTCTACTCTTCTATGTTCTGGCTGGTCTAAGAATTAAATTGTCATGAGACAGATTAACAGGTGAGAAACAAACAAAAGTTTAATAATACATATACATGGGAAAAACTAGGAAAACTTAGTAACTCACAAAATTGGGCAAATCACCCACCTTAAACACCATTCTCAGCTAAAGACAAAAGAAGATATTGGGGTAGGGAGAGTCAGGGACTTCAATGGGAAGGAAGGAAATTCACAGGTTGGTGAAAAGGAGCAAATGTTTAAAAAACAAATGTTTGGCCACACAGAAACAGAAGAACATATCTGGGAGCCCTACAAACAGGCTTTTCTAGGTTCCTCCTTGTCTACCACCTAGCTCATGTTATGTTAAGGTGATAGCTTGCTTCCTGAGACAGATGTTTTTTATCTGAATTCTTTTAGGTAGATGATGGGGGTGTAACAAGAAAAAATTCAAGTCTTTTGTTTCTTGAAAATAATTAGCTTAAAATAATCCTCACATTAAAGAGATACAATTATGGGTGGCAAATTTTGTACCCCTTCATTATACTCTATGATGTTCACACAAGGATGAAATTGCCTAATGATGTATTTCTTAGAATGTATCCCTGTCAAGTGACACATGATTGTATATTTACAACAAGCAGTGAGTTCTATGCTACCTTTTAATTTTTTTTTTTTTTTTTTTTTTTTTTTTGGTGAGAAAGATTAGCCCTGAGCTAAAATCTGTGGCCAATCCTCCTCCTTTTGCTGAGGAAGACTGGCCCTGGGCTAACATCCACGCCCATCTTCCTCCACTTTATATGTGGGATGCCTGCCACGGCATGCTTTGATAAGCGGTGTGCAGGTCCATGCCCAGGATCCAAACCCACGAACCCTGGGCCACTGAAGTGGAGCATGCTAACCAACCACTATGCTACCCGGCCAGCCCTTACCTTTTAATGTTTTTATGATGTTAATTAGTGTCCTTTTAATTCCACTCAGAACTCCCTTTAGCATTTCTTGTAAGGTAGGTCTAGTGGAAATGAACTCCCTCAGATTTTGTGTGTTTGGGAAAGTCTTTATCCTTCCTTCATTTCTGAAGGACTACTTTGCCAGCTATAGAATTCTTGGCTGAAAGTTTTTTTCTTTGAATATTTTGAATATGTCACCCCATTCTCTCCTGGCCTGAAAAGTTTCTGGTGAAAAATCTACCAATTGTCTTATGGTGGTTCTCTTGTAAGTAACTACTCTCTTTTCTCTTGCTGCTTTAAAAATTCTTTCTTTGTTTTTGAATTTTGA
Source organism: Diceros bicornis minor (assembly GCF_020826845.1). NCBI lineage: Eukaryota > Metazoa > Chordata > Mammalia > Perissodactyla > Rhinocerotidae > Diceros > Diceros bicornis. The sequence continues at coordinate 26,810,477 of NC_080741.1, forward strand.
CAATTTAATTTTAATGTGTCTCAGTGTAGTCCTATTTGGGTTCAACCCATTTGGGATCCTTTGGACCTCATGGATGTAGATGTCCAGTTCTCTTCCCAGATTAAAGTTTTCAGCTATTTTTGCTTTAAATATACTTCCTGTCCCTTTCTCTTTCTCTTCTTCTGGAATTCCCATAATGCAAATATTGTTTCTTTCCTTTGGGTCCCATAAGTCTCTTTGGCTTTTTTCACTCTTTTTCATTCTTTTTTCTTTTTGCTCCTCTGACTGGATCAATTCAAATGCCTTATCCTCCAGGTTGCTGATTCTTTCTTCTGCATGGTCAAGTCTTATTTTGAAACTCTCTATTAAATTCTTCAGTTCAGTTCTTGTATTTTCCAACTCTAGGATTTCTGTTTGTTTGGGGGTTATTTTATGGTTTCTATTTATTTTTAGAACTTCTTGTTTTGTTCATGCATTGTCTTCCTAAATTTGTTTAGTTATCTGTGTGTTCTTGTAGTTCCTTAAACTTCCTTAAGAGGATTATTCTGAATTTATTGTCTGACAGTTCATAGATCTCCATTTCTTTAGGGTCAGTTAGTGGAGATTTATTAGTGTCCTTTGGTGGTGTCATATTTACCTGACTTTTCATGATCTCTGATTCCTTACGTTGGTATCTGTGTATTTCTTCCAGATTTTGCAGGTTCACTTTGGCAGAGACAGTTCTTCACTCATCAGTTCAGTTTGGGTTTCTGCATGTGTATGTTGGTAATGTCCTTGGATAGGCAGGACCTGCCGATATGGTCTCTCTTTGGGTGAGGCAGCTGTGGGATTGGCTCCGCCATTGCCTAGATTCTCTGGTCAGGCTCACTAGGTGGTCAGGACTGGGTCTATATTCAGTAGCAGACGTGGGTATGAATTAGCTTCCCTGCCCTGGCAGGGCAGCAGGACAGGATCCAGGGCCTATAAGGTTTTTTGTTTGGGGACTCAAATCAGGCAAGATTTTGTACTGAATATCCTGGTGGTGAGGACACCTGTTTTACTGTGCAGACAGGGAAAGCCACAAGCTGTGCTCTCTGTTCAAGTACCACTGTAAGGAGGGCTGTTGGACGGGCTATGCAGTTTACCATGTGTTCTGGTTAGGTTCTCCAGTCAGGCAGGCTGAAAGCTGTGTTTAGCAATGAGCAGGGCTATGAGTCACTTTCCCTGCCTGGGTGCAGGGGCAGAAGCAACTCTTATACGAGTAAAGCACTTTGTTTGTTGTGTTAACTCAAGCTGACCCACACACCAAGGTTCCTGGCCAAACAGGGCTACTGGCGTGTCTCTGTCTGCCTATTCTTCAGCTCTAGTTTTGCTGACTTATGTAGCTTCCAGGTATTCTCTCTAGACCTTCCAGTCAGATGGGGTGGGAAAGCACTCTCCACAGTGGGTGGGGCTATGTCACAGTTTCCTTGCCTGGGTAGGATGGGGATGGGCTACTTCAGGCCTCCCCCAGTTTCTTCCCAAACAGGCTTTCCAGTGGGGAGGGTTCAGGAGCTAATCCCAGCCTTGGCTATTAATTAATTCCCCTGCCTGGGTTTATCATGGGAACACTCTGTGCTTGGTACTGACTTTGCTCTGGAGGCGATTAGCTCTGCTTGCCTGCCTCTTGGCTCAGGTTTTCCTGATTAGACAGTTTTCAGGTGTTCTCACCAGCCCTTCTGGTCAGATGGGGCCTGGGAGTCATAATAGGCAGGGCTATATTTCAGCTCATTTGCCTAGGTGGGATAGGGAAGGGCCATACCAGGTGATTGCCAATTTTTTTCAAGCAGGCTTTCCGGTTGGAAGGGGCCAGGGGCTACCCTCAGCCTTGGCTATAAATTAATCCTCCTTCCTGGGTATAGCAGAGGAGTCCTGCAGGACCAGTATTGGCTTTGCTCTGGGAGCAATCAGTTCTGCCCACCTACCTCTAGCTCAAGTGTTGCTAGTTACATATCTTCTTGGTGCTCTTGCCAGCCCCTCTGGCCAGACGGGGCTGGGAGACGCTCTCCCCAGTGGGTGGGGCTATGGCTGAGCTCCTTGCCTGTTTATGGGCAACAGGCAAAACTCTTCATTTGAGGACCCAAATCAGGCAGATCCTCACCCCAATGAGTTCTTGATCAGTGTGCACCACCAACTTGGTTCTGCAGACGAGCAAAGCCACTAGCTGGGATTACTACTGTGCACTGCAGGGAACAACTTGGTCTGCCAAGATCCATGTTCTGATTGTTGCAAGCCTCTTCCTCCTTTTCCATCACAGTCAGATTCCCAGCAGTTGAGCCCTACAGATTCCTCTGCAATCCCCGTGGAGTGAGATCAGAGTAGGGGCTCCCACAAAGTGACCCACAATGCTGGGGGCCTTGTTGTCACCCCATGCTCTCTTTCCAGTGGAGGAATTGGAAGCTTTTGAGAGGCCTCTCTGGATGGTGCTGTGTTAGCCTAGGAGAGGGGCAATGTGGTTAGTGTGGCTGCTTCTCTACTCTTCTAATACAGTCTGTCTTGGTCTCTGTGGTACAGAGGGGTGCTTCAGTTCACCTTCATGTTCTAGGATTCTCTCAGTGGTATCTTGTTCATGAATAGTTGTTAGTTGTTCCTCTTGTGAGGGGGAGTGAAGTCAGGCCACCCTTATGTGGCCATCTGGGTGATGTCACTCCTACATAACATTTTTATTTAGAAGCTAGATCAATGGTTTATTATAATGGGATATAGCTCAAGAACAGCCAGATGGAAGAGATGCAAGCAGCAAAGTATACAGGAAAGAGCACAGAGCTTCCATGCCATCTCCAAGTGGGCCACTCTCCCCAAATTTCCACATGTTCACCAATCTGGAAGCTTTTATTGGGTTAATTTTGATAAAGACAGCTTATGTGGAACTCTGGAGTACACCCTTGCAAGGGAAGAAAAAGCCTTGTAACTCTGAGTTGAAGTCCAATCTGTATCTCTGTTTGATTGAAGAATGATGCTCAGCCTTCTACAAGAAAGACTCCTGGCCTCCACAAATGTCTTGTAGATCTAGGAACTGGAGATAGGGTCTGTAGCTTGCGGTTCCACACACATGGAAGGGCTCATCATAATCAGAGGACAAGAGGACACTTACTTAGGGGACTACCTGCTATTTACCAAGATAAGACTTTCACCATAGCTGGAGCTGCTCTGCTGGAAAGCACTATTGCATTCAACCCAGTGTTAAGACTGCATCTTGAATGACTTCTCCTACCTCAGCCATTAACCCTCTTCAGAGCTCACCAACTCCAACCTTCTAATCCAAGGAGGTAGCAATATAGATAGCCGTGATTATAGTTAATGGTAGAAAACCAGAGGAATTTAAGTGTCAAGAGTGGCTGAACAAGGAGGACTGACACTCCCGTGTGAGAAATCAGCGCCTATTCGGCAGAAACTAACGTCTTCTGGCCCTGCACTACTTCAAGGATAGGCAGCAGCCACCTTTCAATTTTTGGCAGAAAGCGTAGAAGCCCCAGGATTCTCAAATCTTCTGCAGAGGTTACTATTTCTCCATGTTCCCCATGCTAGGTATAAAGCATTAAAGGTAAAAGAGGCAGGAAACCCAGTTAGGAGAGTATGGCCAACAAGATACATTTGGTTGTTCCTGACAATAAGCAATCTTGAACAAGTTTGGGATAAGCCTGACATGATAATGTCATTGTACTTTAGAAAGATGATTCATCTAATATCAATGGCTTACACAGGTTGAAGCCAAGAGAGATGACTAGAGACAGGAAAATGAGTTTCTAAAAATGGAAAGAAAACAAGACATATAGTAGCCACTAAGTCAAAAAGAAAGAACATCCAATGTCACCCAGGCTCAAAATATCTATTATCAAGAGTCTTTGCTTTTCTGCAGTTAGCCCCAAAATAATCTAAATTTTGGACAAGATATATAACTTCTTTAACCTTCCTTATATTCATCCTTTTAAAAAATTTTCCACTGTTACCACTGTAATTCAGAAGTGAACTGTATTTTGCAGGAGGTGGCTGATTTTTCTAGTTTACCTAGGTCAGTGATTCCCAAAGTGTGTTCCCCTGAATGGCAGGATCAACATCTCCTGAGAACCTATTAGAAATGCAACATTTCCAACTCCACTGGAGATCTACTGAATCAGAGACTCCAGGAATGGGATCCAGTAATCCATGTTTTAACAAACCCTCCAGGTGATTTTGATGTATACTCAAGTTTGAGAACCAATGAACTGGTTTATGCTATAGTAATAACCCCCTAAATCTCAGAGGCATAACACATCATTTTTTTTATCACTCATCCAAAGTCTATTAGGGTGACCTCTTCAGCGCAGCATCTTTCCAAATGGTGATTCTGAAATTCAAACTGTTTCCATCATATGGCTTCTACCATCTCAAAATAAGGCCTCCAGGATCACCAAAACAAAGGACAAGAGACCTAGAGAGTTACAGTCTATTTATCAATCAACCTGGAAGTAACACATTTCCAGTTATAGTTCATTGGTAGAACTTGTCACGTGGCCTGACGCTTATAAGAAAAATGGGGAAGAACATGGATATTGAGTGATCATGACCCACAATTAATGGATTTAGTGTCAGTCTTTTCCTTGATCAGTCTAATCCATGTAAAGACAATTCTTTTATATAGATACATATTTTTATATAGAGAGACAATTCTTCTAACCAAGCTTTCCTTTTTGGCTTTCCCTCTTTCAGAATTATCAATTTCCATTGTCTACAGCCAAATAGATAAGTGTAAATTATTGTTATGATATTCAATAAATTTCACAATCTAATTCCTTCCTACTCTTCTAATTACTGCATCTCAACACAAATTTGTAGTATTAGCTTTGATCATCTATTCACTAATGTCTTCCTTTTGCTCACTGCCCATAAACACTGCCCATGAAATGTGTCCCCCTCTCATTTCATGGTGCCTGCCTTTTTTACTTTCTCCCTATCCACATATTTCTTGTCTTCCAAAACTGAAGTCAGCAACTCTTAGCATAAATGTCACCATTAGAGAGAATTCTGCTCTAGGATTGACTCCCTGGTGCCTAGAAACCACTTCTATTCTATTTGACTCCACTCTCTTGGTCATTGCCAGTGGAACCAGAGGGAAGACATGTGCCCATCTCAAATTTTTGTAGCAAATATATAACTATATATTGTCAATAACACTGAAAAGGCTTGTAGCGATTCTATACTTGGTATCTGTTCCACAGAACATTCTTTCAGTGAGAAGTCGTTATAACCAATAGGTTTCTTAACATGATAATATGTATGGGAGTGGGCTGGGGAGGGTGGTGTCAGTGTGCAAGGTTAAATGCTGGGAGGGCTACAACCGGAACTGGCTTTGGTTCTACATTATCCAGATACTTGTATTTTGTCTGGAAAAATTACAGAATTCTTTTGGACCTTAGTTTTATTTCTGTATAAAGAAGGGAGTTTAATCTTAGAGTTCAGGGATCACTGGTTCTGCCTCTCAAATGGGCATTATTAAGGAACCTATACTTAACCAAATTTTATATACAGGCATACCTCATTTTATTGTGCTTTGCTTTAGTGTGCTTTGCAGATATTGCATTTGTTCTAAGACCTTCCACCAGCAAAAAGATTATGACTCGCTGAAGGTTCAGATGATGGTTAGCATATTTTTAGCAATAAAAATTTACTTAAGGTATGTACTTTTTTTTAGACATAATGTTATTGCACACTTAATGGACACAGTATGATGTAAACATAATTTTCATATATAGTGACAAATCAAAAAATTCGTGTGGCTCACTTTATTGCAATATTCACTTTATTGCAGTAGTCTGGAACTGAACCCATAATATCTCTGAGGTATGCCTGTATATATGCATAAATTATATTGAGGTTTCAGCTTAATATAGTGCTCGTAATAAGCAGTACCATCTGTTCCATTTCCTTTTAAGCTCATTGCTTTCACAAAAGGAAAGGTCCCAGCTTCCACTCCTGTTAGAGACTTTGAAAGCTTCCCAGAATATTATCTGCTAGTTCCCCAGTTAGGAGGGAAAAAAACACTTCATCACCTCCTTGTGTTTAACAAGACCAAGTAGTTTCAAAATCAATTCTCTAGTTCCCATCATAGAAACAATTCCTTTAATTAGGGTTTGCCATGTCACAGCTTCTGCATGTTAGTCCATTATTTCCAGCCTAAGTTTCAGAGAGAGACTAATCCACTAGATTTTTTAATGAGTTTCCAGAATTTTCTGAGACAGAGATAATTCTCTGAGGTTAAATAACTGAAATAGTGATTGACCTTCGTCTTCTCAAATTCAGGTATAATTAATTCCTCAGCTGCTTATACCTAGGTTGTACTGTGGAGATTCATATATTTCTGACCTCAGTCCAGACTTTATCTCTTTTTCATTAATTGACTACAAAAGTTGCTCACTTACGAAACACCATCACCCCGAGGGAGGTTGATTAGTATGTGCTTACATTGCAAACTTTCTGAAAAATAGATTGGAATAAATTCAAGGTTATATGCATGAATGAAATTACCTTTGCTATCTATATAGTTGATCATATAGTATATTTTTCACTAATATTTTGAATGCACAATTTGTTTGAAACACTCTGCCAGTTTTTTGTTTATATTTTATCTACAGTTGCAATTTTAAAGTTTTTTTGTCTTTCTTTTTAAGTAGCTTGATTATGGGCCTGTGTACCAAAAAGTAGACATAAATTACAGAAGTGTTTTTTACTGAAAATGAGATAATGTTTTTACCATAATTTTCATAAATATAGAACTTAATTAAAACAGCTGGACATTAAACAGAAACTGTTAAAGAAAAATGTGTTGAAAGAAAATCGCTTATGTTTACGTTTAAATTATGATTTTAAAAAGAAAAGTAAAATGAATATAATCACTCTACAAAATATTTAGAAAGTAGTAACAAAATAAAAATTATCCAAGCTCATCTGAATGTCCTGCCACCACTAACATTATCAGTTTTAAATTATTTTCCCCAGTTTTTGTCACATGTATGTGCTTTATATAAATGGCAATAAGACCATAGTAAAAGTTTACCTCTTTCTTTTTATTTCTAATCTAAAAATCTGATATTCTTGAATTATATATCTTCATAGTTATAATTTTAATTTCTATATTATGTCCCAATAGATGATGATACCATAACTAATTATTCCCCCTTAATTAAACATTTATGTTGTCTTTAGTTTTTCACTACCACAATACTGAAATCAAGTTTTTCTGTAATGATATTTTTCTATATTTTGAATTATCTTCTTAGAAGAAAGTCCCAGAAGTTTTACCACAGGATTAGAAGATATAAACATTTTTATAACATTGCTATACATTGCCAAATTGCTTAAGAAAAAAAGCTGTTGGCCATTATAATATCATAAATGAAAAATCATTCTAATTTTCAATAATACCATAATTCCTATTTCATCAAACACAAGCTAATTTTAACAATATTATCACTGTTATTTTAATCTTCAACAGAAAATGTCTAATTATTTTGATTTGTTCCTTTATCATTAGATTTTCCATTTTTTATATAATGTTTTCCTAGTGATAGTACTTACTCTTTAACACAGATCATCTTTCATTAATTGAAGGCTTAATGTTTTTCTTATTAATATTAAAAATATTTTATATAATATTGTTTTCTGTTTGTCATATTTACAGTAATTATGTTTCAATTTGATTTTGCCTTTTTATTTCCTCTGTGGGGGAAATTAACAGAATTAGAAATGCTTTTAACTTCTAAGGAGTCAAATGTGTCTATATATTTTTTAAATTTGAATATGGTTATTATGAACAGTCACTCCCATTTTCCTTTATATACCTCCTCCCTAAATTATGTATTTTTCAATGATGAGGCTCCTACTATGGACTGATTTTTTTTTTTTACTATTTGAATTTCCCTTTGTATTAGTCAGAGTTCTCCAGAGAAACATAATCAATAGGATATATATATATTTATATATGTTTATATATATATAAACACACACATAAAGAGAGCGAGATTTTAAGGATTTGGCTCATGCAATTGTGAGTGATGACAAGTCTGAAACCCTCAGGGCATCTGACTAGCAGGCTGGAAATTTTGGCAAGAGTTGATATTGAAGGAGAGCACAATATACCATCCCTGAATATGCTTCTTTGGCATAAGGATTATTTTGAGCTGTTATTTTTTTGTTTTGTTTTGTTTTGTTTTGTGAGGAAGATCAGCCTTGTGCTAACATCTGCCAATCCTCCTCTTTTTATGCTGAGGAAGACTGGCCCTGGGCTAACATCCATGTCTCATCTTCCTCCACTTTATATGGGACACTGCCGCAGCATGGCTTGCCAAGCAGTGCGTGCCCAGGATCCGAACCAGCGAACCCCGGGCCACCGCAGCAGAACGCGCGCACCTAACCGCTTGCGCCACCGGGCCGGCCCGCTTGAGATGTTATTTTTAAGAAACAGTAGACATAGGAAAAGCTCTGGAAACCAAGTAGAAGTTACTCTTTTGTCAGAGACATTTACATTTATAAGGGAAATCTCCATTTTTAAGGGTGTCACCCTCTCTTTACCAGGAAGAGGAGGAAGACCAAATCTATAGAAACTCTTATCAATGGAGAAGGCAGTGACTTAAATCTGCATAACATTCATACCATCATTTACTGTGCTATGTGCCCCATAACCTCCCATAACTGGCTCCCCCACCAACATCTTTTTCTGTTTTTAGCTGAAGATAGTATTTAAGGTGGTAGCTTGGGCCATTTGGGGGAGTTAGTTTTCCTGGGTATCTACCATGTATATGGGAGGTATACATGTTATTAAACTTTTGTTTAATACAAAAGTAACAAAACTTTTGTTTTGTTCTCCTGTTACTCTGCCTTTTGTTACAGGGAGGTCTCAGCCAAGAACATAGAAGGGTAGAGGGAAAATTATTTTTCCTCCCCTACAGTTTGGTGACCAATGATGGGACCTGCTGAGACCACATACTCACTCCAGAGCCTGCAGATGGAAACCTGGAAAACTGGCAGAAGCCAGAAAAGGATAAGAAATCTTCTAAAGTCACCTCTTCTAGATATCACTCTGTAGTGTTAAGTCAGGAGAGAAAGGTAAAAAAAATTAATTTTGCTTCTTTCTTTCCAAATTTAGATTAGCAGGAGAAAATATTTGTGTGAAATCGTTTCTTGGGTATAGCTACTCTGGTAAAACTTGTTATGAGTACTCTTAGTTTCTACTGATTTTTTTTTCTCCCAGAGATGTTCACTGTTTTCTTTTGTCTCCATCTTTTGTGTCATTTGTCATAAGGAGAAGAGTTATAGGAATGATGAGGTTTTCCTTTCATCTTGCTCTGTGTCTTGAGAGCTTGGCTCTGTGACCATTGAAAATATTCTCTCTAGTCTTTGCCAGCTGGAAGATGCATGTGCCAGCATGCATCTGGCAGACAGCCAAATAGGCTGTGGCTCTAGCAAGCAGTATTCTCTTTGTCCCACCATGCCAGCTCTCAGGGGAGTTTGTCATAAGGGATCCTAGTTCATAAGGGTCCTTTGTGGTCTCTACCTTCATTGTCTTGTTAGTGCTGGAAAAGTGTCATTCCAGTAGCACCTGCCTAATGTCACAGATAGTGGGTCTATGACTGGAGGCATCTCATGTTCCTGTGGGAAACTAGAGACACTGTTTTCACTATACCATTCCTACTGCCTGTGACGATGAAGGTCTTTGCCTTCTTATGCTAACCCTGGTAATGAACTTTCTGGATCTTGTGAGGCCTGCACCTTTTGCACCCTCTTTTAGGATGCCTCTAGTGTCCATGATTAAGCCATAAAAAGGCTTATTTTATTGGTTTGAGTCACTACCGAGATTAATATAAGATCCTACTCACCAATGGCCGGATGGTAGATCTTTTTAATTGAAAATACTTCTATATTTGAACAAAAAATTTTACAGAGCTCTCATCCTAAACAACTGTCTTATTGGTACTTATAGAAAGAGTAATTTGAAAAGCAGACACAGAGGATTACAGTGGCTAGCCTTAGGGACTCCCTTAACAAGATGAAATTAGAAAGCCCTTTATGCCTCCACTTAGAGAAAATCCTACCAAATTTAGAGAAGAGTTAGAAGATCAGTGGCCATTCACAACCCCACTCACAGGGACCTTCATTGGCTGCTAAAGAGTGTTCTTCCCACCCATGATTATACTGTAGTTATCAGACAAGCCAGATGGCTCCCTGGGGAAAACTCCCTCACAGAGGAAACAGATGACCAGAATTTCTTCCAGGCCATCCTACAAATGATCAGGAAATGGTTCAGCTAGAGGCTGTTGTTCAGGGGATGATAGAATCAATAGTAGAGACTGTTTCTCCATAAGGTGAATTGGTCTTAGGTTGAATTGTGAACTCAAAAAAAGGAGAGCATTCAAAAGCCTTTGTTGAATGCTTTATACAGACTTCATGAAGCCATACTGCATTAAATCTTGAAGCTCTAGAACATAGAAATCTTTTGACTTTCATTTTAGCTGGAAGTCTTCTCCTTGATATAAAGAAGCAAACTGAAGATAATGTAGTTGGATGGGCAAGTCAGTCCCTTGATATCATTCAGGCTACAATCCAATTATTTGAGGAATTAAAAGCAACTGTCTTTGTCTTATAAATCCTTACAAAATCAGAAAAATGACCCTAGAAGCAATTCAAAGCCCCCCTATCATTTTACCAATCCCAAACCCTCCTCTATTCCTGTCAATTCTTGGAGACATTGTAAAGGATCAGGGCAGCAGAATGGTACTGCACTAATAAAAAAATTTAAATAGTAATTACCTGGACCTCTGATAATAGGCAAATATACCCCAAAAACTTCTAGGAGAAAACTTGGATACTTTCTCTGTACCTTTTTCATGTAAATTTTCTACCCTATCTCTCTAGGACCTAGGAGACATTTCTTTCAAATGCAAACTTTAGGGAAATGATTCTCATCAGAAAAAAAAGAGCTATTTGGAAATTAGGCTAATGAAAAATCTTAAGCGTCTTCTCCACAAATATTAGAAAATAATCTTTAGCCATCTGAGTGGGTAAACTACCAGAAACTCAATTTGGATTCAACTGTTATTTATAAACTGAGTTTTATATTATTGTACCTGATTCAAGGCTGAACTTTTAGAATGACAGGTATAATTACTCTGTGTCTGTCTGTATGTTTGTGTGTGTCTATATATGTATGTTATGTATACAAGATATTTTTCTAGCTCCAGATGGTATTGTCAAAACAAATTTGTAAAAAAGCTCTATTTAATTGGCTTAAAAATAAGCACTTATCAAATTAAGTATTTCTAAGCTCAGAAATACAAAAACTAACCCAAATGTTTTTCAAGTTAACATGATCAGAGATAATCTTTGGTGAATAAAGCTTAGTTAAGTTTGTTGGTTTAATTAGAATAGGCATATCTTCAGAGTTATTAGCATTAAATATAATGTAGACATACAACTTTTATTCTATCTGGGCTTACAAGTGAAATAAGTTCATGTTATTTCTGTTAAAAATTTGTCAGCAAGACAAATAGCTCAGGGTGAAGGCTGACTTTGTCTAATGTCTCATGAAGTTTTCGTGAAAGGTCTAAACATAATTGTCAGAAGTAAGTGATTTAGATGGATGTAAGCGGGATAAGAGTTTTTATGTAAATTTTTCTGCAATGATTATGTTTTGTTGTATATCTACTTAAAAACAGTTTTCCAAATCTCTTTGGAAACTTGAAACTTTAGAGTTTTGCTAAGTTAAGTTAAATGATGAAAATTCATTGGATACCTAGGTAATATGAAATAAGATAAAATATTGAAACAGTAATTACTGAACATAGGTTTATCTACTTTTGGCTTTCTATTTCTATTAGAGAGGAACTAAGGATACTTGTGTCTGTTAGTAAACATGCCCTGTGTCACACTGAAAGATTATGTTATGAAGAAGCATATGTTTCTAGAAATTATGAAATGTATTCATAAATTTTCAAATATAAAGAATGCTGGTGTAACAGTTCACAATTGCTTACTTAGTTTTCACTATAAATTAAAAGTTTTTAGGCTTAATAATTCTAATTAACATACATAATTAAAACTATTATAAAAATAGTTTTAATATTATAAAACAGTAATTTTAAATAATATTTTATAATTTATATATAAATATTATATAAAAATAAATAATATTTATAATTTGAAATAATATTTTAAAACTTATAAAAATAAAGGAAATAATCCTGTATGCAAAGGAAGTAGGATATGTTTTGGGGTAAGAAAATGTATGAGATATGGAAATGCATTTTTGCCATGAGAAATGAAAATAACGATATAGAAAGTTGAGGAGAGAGAGAATCTTACCTTGTGTGATCAAAGTTGGATAAAATTGAATGAATTTGTCATAAGCATCTTAAAAATAAACTTTAATATCAATAGTGAACTTACATAAAACCAGAATTTAATTTTCTTTCATCTGACGAAAGGATAAAATTTTCTTGGATTATTGGTCTGCTTTTGTTAAGAGATTATGAAAGGTTTTTCTTTACCTTTTAAGTAATCTACCTAGAAAGCAAAGATTTTATCAAAATAATTTCCAGTTCTTTGTATTGTGTTTATCATCCAGTCTTTGATTACTTAAGAAAATTGAGTCTTAATATTAAGAACTAAGTGTTGCTCACAACTATGTAACCTTTTGTATTTGCCTTTGAAATCTTTTCTTGTCACTTAAGTGGATAATTAAATATTGTTTCATAATGATCTGTAATTCTTTTTAGTCAAATGTCCAAAACTTTTGATATTTTTGACAAACTTCCCAAAATCAAATTCTAAATAAAGTGTTTTGGCCTCAAATTAACTTTGGGATTTTCCAGAGAACACCTAGAACATCTCAAAAAATTTGTTCTCTCTGCTTATAAAAAGAGAAATATTAAACTAATTAGGATTATTTGATATGTTAAATTATATGGAAGTACTGTCAAATAAGAAGTAATACTAAGCCTTCTTTATATCTTTATAGATATTTGTTATAAGTGTTACAGAAATTGTGTGAAATTCCTAAAATTCTGATATGTCCTGCTATAATGTTATCAGTCATAATTCTAGTTACTATCTGGAAATGTTGTATGCCACAGAAATAACCAAATTTCTTTGTCAGTTGTATCATAATGAACTCTAATCAGATCTTTAACCATGGCCATTTTCAAGTGTTTTTGTCATTTACAGACAGTTATTGTTTTATTCTGATGCTTTTGCAAAAATGTTTCATCTTCAGAGAGATTCATGGAAAAGGTTCTGACACTCTAGAATACAGGTGTCTGATAACTTTGGATGATAAAATTGAACTGTGTAAGAACCCATAGAACTTTAATGGAAAAACTGGATTCATAAACCTGCAAACAAAAGATCAAGATCAACAGGAATTAATTACATGAGATTGAATGAACTGATGAGGATGACTATAATTTTTATGACTTTTTGTTTAAAACATTGTTGGTCCTTTAATGTTTTGTGTTTCGTGAAAACTTTCTCTTAAGCTATCACTTAGGTATGGCAATTTGGTAAAGCATATCTTTGTGAACTAAAATGAAACAATTACTTTTTCTACATGATCCTTCCAGAATTCAGAATCTTTTAGTGAGTATTCTTATTTTTATAGCAATATAGTTATTTAAATAAGTTCAATAAGAATCTGTTCTTCTTATAACAAGACACAATTGGAAACATTGGTTATATTATGAAGGCTTTGACTGGAATGTCATATTTGAGAATGATGTGCATAGACTCAGGGTGACCAGACAGCTTTAAGGAACTAAGGTTGACTTTATGGAACGAATATAGCCCCTTGGAAAAACATCCTGGTATCTTGCTCACAGGGTTCCTGGCAACCTCACCAGGTAATGCAAGCCCAGGAACCTCAGGATATTTTGGGGACCTCAAGAAGAGAGGAATGAGGAAATAATCCAAATCTATAAGTATTGCAGGCAAAGTCCTTGGCTTGGCTTCCTAGGCTTGAGAGGCTTTTAAATCTTAATTAGAGATTCCTTATGAAAAGTTCCAGCAAAGCAGATTTAAAAGAGCCTGTATGCTCAATAGCTATTCTTGGTGCATTTGTAAATAATCAGGCCAAATTTATCGAAACTAGACTTAATTTGCAAACAAGTTAGTTTTACTCTGATTATCTTTGGTAGAAATGGGGGTGATGGTAGAGAGAGAAATTATGTTTGTACTTTTGTAGATATTAGATTCTAGTGCTATTAATCGTCTTTGAGGTTTTGTTTTCTATCTGTAAACTGGACTGGATCTGAATTCTTCTGCTTTCCTCAAATATCTGGCTGTGAATCTCCAAACTAACTTTTCCAATTTTCTCCCACCCTTTTGACTAGGAATTACTAAGAATAAAACCTGGCCTTTTTTCCCTGAAACCTTGCAAACTGAATGTGAATGACATTATACACTTCAGAGAAATTGCCACAATAGCTCATGTTTAGTCAATTCTCATGCCTGTTGATGCTTGGGCCACTCAGAAAGTTTACCTGAACACCTGATGATATCATCAGAGACATTCATACTGAAAATGATGTTTTGAGCCTGACATCTCAAAATCGTTTGGACTGGTTGCCCTTAGGACTCAAACTAGGCTTATAGTCTGCTCCAACAATTAATCTTTGTTTCTCTTTTGTTTCCATAGAAATGCCTCTTGATAGATACCTGATTGCTCATACTATACAGGCGTAAATTTGAAAGCCCACCTACAAGACTGCCTCCTGAAATAAGACACACAATTGTTTAACTGGACTGACCTATTCTCAGGAGCAAGAGACTGGTTCAACAAGATATGGAGCAATCTATCAACTCAGGTTCTGGATTATGAAACTTATTTAAAGTTTCAAAGTGAGACTGAAGAGGAGCAAAATATACCACCCCAAAAAATGTCTCTTCAGCATAAGGAGTATTTTGAGTAGGTAATTTTTAACAGAAGACATAAGGAAAGGTCTGAAAACTGAATAGAAGTTACCCTTTTGTAAGACATTTACAAGGGAAATCTTCGTTTGTAAGGATATTTCCTTCTCTGTACCAGGAAGAGGAAGAAGACAAAATCTCTAGAAATTCTTATTAATGGAGAAGACAGCAACTTAAATCTACGTAACAATCATACCGTCACTTACTGTGCTTTGTGCCTGATAACCTCCTATAACTGGCTCCCTCACCAACATCTTCTTTTGTTTTTAGCTGAAGATGGTGGCTTGGGCTATTTTGGGGAGTTTCTCATTTTCCTGGATATCTCCCATGTATACAGGAGGTATACATGTTATTAAACTTCTGATTGTTTTTCTCCTGTTAATCTGCCTTTTGTTACAGAGAGGTCTCAGCCAAGAACCTAGAAAGGTAGAGGGAAAATTATTTTTCCTCCCCTGCGATATTGCAGTCTTGAGTCTGAAAGCTACAAACTCAGGCAGAATTTCTAGGTTACAGTCTGACGGCAGAAGTCCTTCCCCTTCAAGGACCTCAGGCTTTGCTCTTAGGGCCTTCAACTGATTATATGAGGCCCATGGATGTTATGAAGGATAATCTGCTTCACTCAGTTTACTGATTTAAATGTTAATCATGAAAGTGACAACACCAAGATGGAAACAAGACATTCCTGACTTCACTCCCACTCACAAAAAGAACTAGCAACTGTTCATGAACAAGACACCACTGATGGAATCCTAGAACATGGGGGTGAAGCTGAAGCACCCCCATGCATCACAGAGACCAAGACAGACTGCATTAAGAGGGAGAGAGAAGCAGCTACAAGCTGACTGAATTGCCCCTCCCCCAGGCCAGCACGGCTTCTTGTGGAGAGGTCTCCCCTGAGCCTCTGGTTCTTCCACAGGAAGAAGAGAGCCAATGATGGACGACTAGTCCTACTCTGGTCTTGACCCATGGTGATCACAGGGGAATCTGCAGGGCCCAACTGCTGGGAATCTGACTGCGATGGAGAAGTGGTGAGGGGCTTGCAGCAAGCAGTACATGGATCTTGGCAGATTAAGTTCATACCTACAGTGCCCAAGGAGTAATCCCAACCAGTGGCTTTGCTCATCTGCAGAACCAAGTTGGTGGTGTACTCTGACCAGGGAACTCGTTGGGGTGCAGATCTTCCTGATTCAGGTCCTCAGATGAGGAGTTTGGCAGACCTAGAGACTGGTTTGCCCATACCCAGGCAAGGAGCTGAGTCATAGCCCCACCCACTGGGGACAGTATCTCCTGGCTCCATCTGGCTAGAGTCCGTGAGAGCTATGTAGCCTAACAATGCCCAAGCTGATTGTACTCAGAGTAAATCCAGTACTGGGTATGGAAGCTCGCTCTGCTATGCTGAGGTATGTCAGTTATTCTCAATAAAACTAGGGGAAAAAAAAGAAAAGAAAAAAATGTTAATCACATGTAAAAAATTACCTTTACAGCAACATCTAGACTGATGCTTGACTAAACAACTGGGCACCTAGCCTAGCCAAGTTGACACATAAAATTAACCATCAACCACTATAATATATTTTGATTTTAAGTGAGAGATAAGATTGAATATTTTTCAAAATTAATAAGTATTTTCCAACTATTTAGATAAAATTCCTTTACTTTACAAAATTTAACAACCTTCTATAATATATTAATTTTTCCTATATATTAGGTGATTTTGTGTGTGTGTGTGTGTGTGAGGAAGATCAGCCCTGAGCTAACATCCATGCCAATCCTCCCCTTTTTGCTGAGGAAGACCGGCTCTGAGCTAACATCTATTGCCAAACCTCCTCCATTTTTTTTTCACCCTTTTCTCCCCAAAGCCCCAGTAGATAGTTGTACATCATAGTTGCACATCCCTCTAGTTGCTGTATGTGGGATGCCCCCTCAGCATGGCCGGACAAGCAGTGCATCGGTGCAAGCCCAGATCCAAACGTGGGCCGCCAGTAGCCGAGCGCGTGCACTTAACCACTAAGCCACGGGGCCAGCCCCCTAGGTGATTTTTTTAAGCTTTTTATTTCCTGCCCTTATTCTATTACTCTGCCTGTATCAAATAATTATTTTTGAATATGTGATAGAAAAAAGAACTAACAGATTAAGGGTTGTCTATGGCTAGATGACTAAAAAAAATATTGATCCTCCTAAGAACACACTGAAGAAAACATTATCAGTATTATCGTACAAATGAGGAAAACGAAGAGCTTAGAATGTTGTAGTAATTTGCCTCTGATAAATCAACTAAGTAGATGAGGGCTCACATAAACCCCAAAACCCTCGTTCTTTCCACTAGTTTTTGCTTTACACTCTTTCGGAACTATCTTTGTGAGTCTTCCCTATTTAATTTTGCAGAGATGTGATTGTTGCTTACTTTATAATATGAGATTTTTTTCAAAATTATTTTCCATAAGACTAAAACTTCTATTATAAACATATTTATGGCAATGAGCATCATACCTAAACTGAATACATGCCAAAAGGAAATGAAAGTAAAATCCCCATAAACTTCATTTCAGTGAAACTAGGAGCATATGTAACACATGTGAGGGCTAAAAAAGGCAGCGGAGAAAGCAGTCAATGATACAGGAATAATAGGTGAAGAGATAAAGCACAGTAGTGGCAAAAGGACAAAGCAATGATAGATCTCAGACAGCACCAGAAAAAAATTACATTTCCTTTTGCAGAGAGGTTGTTTTGAAATACAAATGTCATGTTTTTTATTTGCCAACATGGATTCATTGAATCACACAGAAAGCCATATTTGCAGGAAGCAGTCTGAATCTGTGACAACAAAGTAGAAAAAGTACTTTCAGTGGGGGTGTCAGGAAAGCTATTCTGGCAGCCTCCCTGCCATCTCCCCACATTCCAGGAAACTCCAATAAAGAACTACTACCTGAAAATCAACCTCATTTAATAATTAGTAATTAAAACAGAATTGGCACAGCATCAGCACAAAGATGCTTTTTAAAATGTGGAAAAGACCATCATACTAATATAAATGAAGAATATTAACCAGAAAAACATCACTATGGATCAATTAAAGTCAAAACCAAACACCACAGGAAAGTCTAAAATAGTTTAGAAAACTCCAATTAATGCAATGATTAATAATAAAAAGGGTACTGCCATGGCATCACACAAAATTCCTCAAAAATGCAAAAAATAGCAGTAATACCTATGCAAAATGAAGAACACCCACCAGTACAATGTCAACATAGGCCAATTTTTATTTTTTTAAAGAAGCCATTATATCTTTGAAAAGGTAAAATAACTGTAACTCATTCCATAGAAAAGTGACCAATCTCCCTAATATATAGAAAATTCCTAAAAATCTAAAACAAAAAGACCAATAAAATGTGGAGAATTAAGACTGGCTAAATATATACTAGACATTTGATAGAGAAAAAATAAAAAGTCCTGCTAAACATGTGAAAAATGTTCAAATTTTCCAAACATTGATAATAAGAGAAATGCAAATTAAAACTATATTAAATTTGGTAGACTTACCAAGATGGCCCCCTCAATGCATCATACCTCCAGGCAGTAATGCTCTTGTGAAATTCCCTCCATTTTGACTCAGGGCTGGGTCATGTGACCTGCCTTGCCATTAGGACATCAGAAAATGTGATCCACGTTTGGGATTACCTCCTAGAATGAGGCTGCCACCCTTGAGAATGCCCAGTATGGCCTCCTTGAGGATAAAGACCACATGGAGAGACATGACCAGCTTTCTGAGCTGTTCCAGTAGGCTCAGCCCCAGCAGTCCCTCCAGCTGAATGCAGCCAAATGAATACACCTAGGAAAAGCCATCAGAACTGCCCAACTAACCCACAGAATGGTGAGAAATAATAAATCATGATTAAGTCAGTATGTCAGTATTTTGCTGGGGGTGGGGGGAGGAGTTGTCCTTGAGATACCATTTTCACTTATTGATACACAGAGATACCATTTTCACTTGTTGAATTGGTAGAAATCCAAAAGTTTCATAATTCACTTTGGTAGTAAGCTATGGGGGAATAAAATACGCTCTCATATGCTGCTGGTGGAAGTATAAATTGACACAATCCCCTATACAAATATTGGCAATATCTACTAACATTTCAAAAGTTTATTCTCTTCTACCCAACAATCAGATTTCTAGAGAATTATTCTACAGATATATTCACACAGGTGCAAAATTGTGTGTCTACAAGTTTATTTATGCAGCACTTAATATAATGGCAAAAGATTAAAAAATAATCCAAATGTCTATTAATAGGAGTCTGGTTAAATATACAATGGAATTATGATCTATAAAATAAAAAAAATGACAAATCTTCCCATGTGTTTATATGGAATTAAGTAATAAAAGCCAGTGTAAAATGATACTAATGGTATCACACATATTGTGCATAAAAAGGCAAAAAATAGAAATCTATGCTTGTATGATTGAATAGGCACTTTAAAAACTCTAGAAGATAAACAAATATATCTGTAGAGTTGAATGGGTGGGGCATTTGGGATTTGGGCTAATAGAGGACGGGGCAAGTGGGAGACTTTTCAATGTATTACACTTTAGGGACTACATAAATATAAATATTCTGTAAATTAAAAATAAAAATAACTCTCTCAAAAAACTTAACATTTGCATAATATGGTAATGCATGTATCTAATGAAGTCCATATAGTAGCAAATTAGGTTATTACCAGTTTGATGCTATTATAAACAATAACATCGTAAACATCTTTGTAGGAGAAAAAAACAAATTTTTCCGGTATCTTTCTATTCTGGGGAGAGCTGCCTTTGATAAGTCTTACCCTTCACTTGTAAAATTGGCTTTGCCAATTTTCCAGGATTCCATGTGCAGGCTCTGGAGTGAGCATGGTGTCCCAGCAGGTCCCATCATGGGTCATCCTTTCCAAACTGTAGGAAAGGAAAAATAATTTTCCTTTCTAGGTTCTTGGCTGACACCCCCCGCGCCCCCGTAAAAAAAGGCAGATTAACAGGAGAAAAACAAGTTTAACAACATATATACCTCCCATACACATGGGAGAGACCCAGTAAAACTGAGTAACTCCCCAAAATGCCCCAAGTCACCATGTTAAATACCATGCCATCTTTAGCTAAAGAAAAAAGAAGATGTTGTCGGGTGGGTGGGGCTGGTGGGGGGCCAGTTAGGGAGGTTATCAGACATAGCACAGTAAATAAGGGTATGAATGTTGTGCAGATTTAAGTCACTGCCTTCTCCATTCATAAGAGTTTCTATAAATTTGGTTTTTCTTCCTCTTCCTGGTAAAGAGAGGGTGACGCCCTTAAAAATGGAGATTTCCCTTATCAATGTAAATGTCTCTTACCAAAGGGCAACTTCTACTTGATTTTCAGAGCTTTTTCTATATCTGCTGTTTCTTAAAAATAAACAGCTCAAAATAATCCTTATACCAAAGAAGGATATTTTGGGGTGGTATATTGTGCTCCCCTTCATCTTACGCAGAAATTTTCCATTGTATCTTAATAACCTCCTCAAAACAAATTTCTCAATGTGGAATCACTGTGTCAAAGGATATGAACATTTTAAGTACCTTTGTACAGATAAATACTTTTTTGTAGAAGTGAGGTTAAACCTTTGATTTGGACTATTTGAATATTTTTTATTTATCTATTTAAAATTGGGTTATCTTCCATTATGTTGGTTTTCAACCCCTTTTTAAAATAATAAATATAGTAACTTTCTGTCAAATTTATGGCAGACTACTTTCTAAATTTTGTTTGTAAATAACATAAAAAATCTTTATTAAAAAGTAACATGACATAAACAACACAAGTACACTGTAGAAAATTAGGGCATACAGACAGTCAAAAAATAAATAGAAACAATATATTTTCACAACCTGGGCAAACCGCTGTTAAAGTTGTGATTCACATATTTCCGGATTTTTTTCCATTTTATGTGTGCATTGTCATCTGCCTTTGAAACCCTGTTTTGTCAGCCAATAATCTCTACCCCTCCATTTCAGAAAATTTTAATCTCATGTAATAAAAAAAATTCAAATATCCTAACTATCCTCAAAATGCCTTTGTTTTTCAAAACCAGTATCCAATGGAGGCCTATATATTATATGTGGCTTTTATCCACTCTAATTTAAAGCAATAAAAAAATGATTGTATTAGGTTAAGGCAAATCTTTCATTTTCCCATCTTTTTAAACCATTGTTAATTTGGTCTTCATTTTGTATCTGACCATATATAAGAACAAATCTAGACTTTGATATTTAGAAGTGAGGTGCTGCTATAAGAGAACTTAAAATAAATGGTTTTGGCTTCGGAGCCGGTTGATAGGGAGAACACACACATTGCAGACTGGGAAACTGCAACCTTATGATTTCAGGACAAACTTTCTGGTTAAATTGTGGTCTGTGATATCTTGGAACTCGGACTTGGTAACTCTAGTGAAACAGGTTGGAAAACTAAAAATGTTGGTATCGGTTGCCTAATTCTTGTAGGTTATTTTTTTTTTTTTTATCAATTTACTGCAAGAGACAAGAGTTTAACTCATCCTAGTTATAAGAGGTGCCTCTGCAGAGGCAGACCAAGTATACGAGACTGTGCCTCTATCGATTACCTCCCATTGAGTTAATGATCAGATTAAGGATATCGCCTCCCCATCCCAAGCAGACCCTGTCAGTACTCTGTCAGTATTCACTGTGATCCCTTTACCATTTTAGAGCACACCAGCTCCAGGGCTGCTGCTTCTCTCTACAGCCAACACCTGCATCTCTTTTTTGGCAGGCTGCCCTTGGCCTGCTGAAACTGCTTTGCCTCAAACTGGGAGAGCAAGAAGTGCCTATGAATGCAAATTCCTTCATTTAACCTGGGACAGACCCAAAACAATGACCAATGGGTGCAGAAGTATAAATACTCCAGCTCCCTTGTTCCTTGATTGGAACAACATTCAAGATCTGACTTCCACTGCTATACAACATCCAGAGCTCCCCTGGGCAATAGAGGCAATGTTACCCTCGACTGGCATTGCTTGCCATCCTTAACATCCTGTCCCACCTTCCTGCTCCTTTACAGTACTCCTCCTTTATCAGAGGAGATACATTCCAAGACCCCAGTGGATGCCTAAGAACATGGACAGCACTGTACCCTTTATATACTATGTTTTTTCCTATACACACGTACCTATGATAAAGCTTAATTTATAACTTAGGCACATTAAGAGGTTAACAATAACTAATAATAAAATAGAACAATTATAACAATAGACTCTCATAAAAGTTACCGTACATCTTAGCCACCTCAGCACACAATTTTTTTCTTTTCTTGTTAAGTCAAGAATTTTCACCTTTTCACTTAAAGGAAGCACATTACAGCTTCTCTTTGGCATATCGGAATTGCCAGGATCACCACCGTTGTGCTTTGGGGCATTATTAAGTAAAATAAGGGTTACTTGAACACAAGCACTGTGATACTGTGACAGTCGATCTGATAACTGAGATGACTGCTAAGTGACTAATGGTTGGGTAGTATATACAGTGTGGACACTCCGGACAAAGGGGTGATTCACATCCCAGATGGGACAAAATGGGACAACGTGGGATTTCATCACACTACTCAGAATCGTGTGCAATTTAAGACTTATGAATTGTTTATTTCTGGAATTTTCCATTTAATATTTTCAGACCATGATCGAACACAGATAACTGAAACCACAGAAAGTGAAACTGTGGAGAAGGGGCGATCTACTGTATTGGTTTTCCTTGATCACACTTACTAATGAATGATTTTCACATAAACACTTGTCTCAGGTTCTACTTCTAGGAATCCAACGGAAGACGCCATCCAATCTCATTATTTCAATAGGATTCCATTGATCCTCGATTAAGTTGAAAAAGATGGAGATGGGCAGACCATTGAGGCTGGGAAATAAAGAAGCAAGATTTTCAAGTATAAAAAATATACATACTTACGTTATGTCTTTGGCCATGTTTCTGGCACATGGAATTGACTGAAAGCAACTAGACTAGAAGTCTATCAGGTTATTGAGGGTATAAGCCTGAACTTTAAAGCCTGTGGCTGTTTGACACCTAAAGCAACCCCAGGGTTGCATAGGCCTCAAGAAGGGGATTTTCTCCAATGCCCAATTCAGAGGTGGGCATGGAGGATAAAATGCAAGGAAAAAATTCCAAGAGGAAAAGCCCTGAACCATAGAAGAAAATGGACCCCAAATCAAACAACCGCTAGATGTGCTAAACCAGTAAATTAATCCGTGGGCAAGATTGAGAATGATCACAGCCCTTGCCTAGCAAGATTTAATAATCATTATAAAGAGCAACTTCTGTGTGTTCCCCATTCCAAACTTTCTCCAAAGAGGAGTTTTTATTATACATATTCTGTGCCTACTCCATTCTCCGTCATTCTATGTTGGGCATAGTGGGGATGGAGACATAAGTAAAATACCTATATTTTAGTTTTTAAGTTGCAAGGCAATGAAGGGACACACTCAAAACTGAAGGAAAGTACTTCATACAACCCAAAGACCTTGGACCTTGAGCTGAACACAATAACTAGTCAAAGGGGCTTTGACTCCTCTGGGGAGAAGTGAGTGATTCTATCCCTGAAGAAGCTGCAATAGGTATAAGAAGGGTGGACTGTGGAAGATAGTACTAATTGTCCATACACATCCATTCTTGTTCCATTTTTCCATTCTTCTACCTTTAGTAATAGAACTCCTAAATTTTATATGGGATGCGGATTTAGCCTGGCCTCCTGGCTAAAGACATTTCCCAACCTCTTTTGCAGATAAGTATGGCCATGTAAGTTCTTCTGGCCAATAGTATATGAACAGAAATAATGAGTTTGACTTTCCGTTTATGCCCTCAAGGAAAATGGGTGTGTCTTCCCTTGTCTTTTTCTCTTCTTTCTGCAGCTAGAACATGCTTGTGATAATGAGAGCTGAATAGCATGACCATGTCAGACCTGGATTACTTATGATCAGAATCATATGGAAGAGAGAAATGAATGTCTATCTTTTTAAACCACTTTTATCTGGGCCTTTGATTTGGCTGCATAGCTAGTATCCTAAGGAATAATAATAAGAATAGATCTGCATATACTCATGAGTTTGAACTTCTAGGAACATATACATCACCTGATTCACCTTTTTGTCTTTAATCAGGTAAATATTAGTTGTAAATGGACTTCCAGTTCTCTAGGCTTCCTAGAGCCAACACTAGCAGGGATCTGCTTCCTTCTAGCCTCTTTGACCATAGGAAGACAAAAAAGACTTGCATCAATTACTTTAGGCTATTGGATCAGGCTATGAAAGATATACTTCTCACTTATAATGAACTATCATAATAAATTTTATAATGATAAAATATCTAACATTTCTTAGCTCTTTATGTTTTCTTTTTCAATCCTTGCAACATCCTATAAGGTATGTACCATTATTGTTCCTATTTTACAGATGAGGAAACTAAAGCAGAGGGGTAAGTAACAGCTGGGATTAGAATCCAAGCAACCTGAATCAATATTCTGGGCTTCTAACCACCACTCTCTACCCCTCTGCTATATCAAGTGTATTTCAAAGACTTGCAAGAGAAGCTTTATTTTCAGGAAATGATGTGCCCAGACTAAATAATAGATGCTAAGGAGGGTTATTAAGAGACATCTCAAAATCCATGCTTGGGGCCCAGGGATATACATATCTACATTTGTTTGGAAAACAACATGTTTCCAGGTGAATTAAAGGTGATGGATACGGAAATACATCAGTTTTTGTTTTTCTTAGGTTGAATTTAAGGTTCATTTTACCTGGTTTCTGTTCCAAAGAGGTGGTGAACGGAATCAGCAGACTTCAATAAAAAAATAGTGTTGTTTCACTCTACCATTTCTCGGAAAGCAAATTATCCCTGTAATATGATTTTCTCTTAAAATTCTGATGTCCAGCCTCCTATAGGGAATGACTCCCATTCCATGGCACTGCTGACCATTCCTGGTACAGAGTGCCAGCTTAAGCTAGTCTGGGGAAAGTAAAAAGATATATAAAATTGAGTGGGCCACGGATCCTCAAAGGCCAGTGATGATCTAGTTTAGAATCAGTGAGAGCGTTGGGAAAGGAGACAAAGAATTGTGAAAGAAGGTAAGCAAAGTCCACGGAATTTGATTTAACCTGGGAGAGGAAACATGATTATTATTCCAAAAAACTGAAAAAATCCCAAGCAAAGCTAAGGGTAGGAGTGTACATTAAAAGCAAATGTCTTTCAGTGCATAAAGTCACTGAAATGTCAAATGTACATTAATTATCTAGGAACCACTCTGATGATGTTCTATTGTTAATTCATTTGTCAGACAGCAAAAGTTAGCAGCTCCCAGAAGGAAGCCTTCAAATACATAACAGACAGGAAGACTTGGCAGGCAAGCAGGGAGAACTGGGCCAAGCCAATACTAAACTACTTCAGGAAATGTAAAACTTAAGACTGTCCTGAGTAAGTCCCGGAACTGAAGTCTTGGCTGATTCAGGCCCCAAGGACAAAAGTATATTTTCACTTACATATGCATGAATGTGACTCTTTGGAAACTTGACCTAATTTAATGCAGGTTTATATGCTTGACAGCTCTGCTCTTCCTCACATACAACCTTTCATTTAACAATAAGAAATGCTCTCTCTAGTTCTGGCTTGCACTATACATCACAAAGAGTTCTACAAATATATATATATTTTTTCCTTCTCACTCCACACATTATTTTAGCTATGAAGACCTTTATCTAAACAAAATGCACCTGCAAAAGATGACTTAATTTCCCAAGTTGCTTGGGAAAGTGGCTGGAGACACACAAATTTCAGGGGATAAGATTTAGACAGTTCAGTGTCAGTCTTAGTTATATGACTCCAGGGGCTGACTTCCTTTTTCGTGGCCTTTAGAGAAACCCAGATACCTCTGGCTTTAGTGATGACATGTGAAATGGCAGTTGTGCAATTGCCCATTTCATAGGAGGCAAGGAAGGCTGAGTTCAGGAAGGCTCTGATTTGAATATTTTTAGTTAAGATAATGCTCTATAAATCTTAGGTAGATGTCCTGAATACACCTTGTCCAACAGAGAATAGCTGTTTAGAGCAGGACTTCAGGAGATGTGTAGTCTTCTGATGTTGTTTCTGCAGGTAATTGAGCTGTGTGACCCAGAAAGTGACATCTGCTCTCTGGACAACCCTCTTAGGTCTAAAATGAGTTAGAATGACTAGAGAGTCACTAAAAGTACTTAGGAAATTAATTTATCGTTAGTGCCGTGGAGTTGATTCTGATTCCTGTCAACTCTGTGTACAGCAGAGCGGAACCCTGCCTGGTCTTTATGTGCCATCCTCTCACCTTCCAGTGCTATAACAGACAATGCCCTGCTGCTCTTCATAGGGTTTTCATGGCCAGTTTTTTCAGAAGTGGGTGGCCAGGTCCTCTTCCTAGGCTGTCTTGGCATGTTAGTCTGGAAGCTCTGTTGATACCTGTCCACCATAGGGTTACTCTATTGAAATACCGGCAGCATAGCTTTCAGCATCACAGTGACACGCAGCTGCCACAACATGACAAACAATACACGTGGTATGGTTCCCTGACTGTGAAACAAACCCCAGGGCACAGCGGTGAGAGCGCCAATTCTTAACCACTAGACCACCAGGGCTGGTTTAGGAAACTGATACTCTATAATTTAATACTTCAATGTCCTAAAAGGAGGAGGACTTTGGAAAAGGACCTCCTAATCCCCAAAGGAAAAATTAAGGTATTGAATGTCTGCTAATCTCCATATGCACTCTTTCGCAAAGCATTAAATCTATCCTCCACATAATTTTTTTTCTTTAACTTTGTTTTATTCTTGTGCAAGACACCTTCAATCTCCATTTCTCAAATGATAATTTTTTTCCTACTACACATTTCATTTTGTCTTTACTCAATAATTTTCAATAGGAAGTATCTCAACCTTGAATGAATTTTTTGAGTAAGTGTTCTGGAAAGTTCTTATACCAGTGCTTTCCAGTAAAACTTTTGGAGTTGATGGAAATGTTCTATTTCTGTGCTGTCCAATACAGTAGCCACCAGTCACATGTAGCTATTGAGCACCTGAAATCTGGCTAGTGCAAATGAGAAACTAAATTTTAATTCAATTTAATTTAAGTTTAAATAGTCAGATGTGGCTAGTTAGTGGCTACCGTATTGGACGCTGTAGCCTAGAAGATCAGAAAACCTGCCAGCAGAAACTAAACAAAATGTGAGTGACTGTTTATCTCACATTTAGATTGAAAGAACCTATCCAAAATGGTGAAATAGATATTAGGACTGGAGATGTGTTCAAAAGAGAAGGATTTGTGGGGATTAGAAGTATAGTTTCCGAACTAGCCCAATCAGGGTGTGAGGCAGAAATTGACTATATTAATCAAAGACAGGGAATTTATGTGACAGCTATAGGGAATCTTACAGAATCAAAGGAAAAGCTGAATAACCAGACCTAAGAAAGAACAGCATCCAGTGATAGTCCAGAGAAATGGGCAGTGCAAGTATACGGACAGTCTCTTCTGGAATGCCCTATTTCCTTTCTGGAGCTTTCTTCCTCAAATTCAAACTCCAGGTGTAGGTGGTTAGATT
The DNA here is from genome assembly GCF_020826845.1 of Diceros bicornis minor. Classification (NCBI taxonomy): domain Eukaryota; kingdom Metazoa; phylum Chordata; class Mammalia; order Perissodactyla; family Rhinocerotidae; genus Diceros; species Diceros bicornis. The sequence continues at coordinate 26,838,054 of NC_080741.1, forward strand.
GGGCTGGCTTGGATCACAGAGCACTTCTTGTTCAGGGAAAGTCAGGTACCTAGATTAAGAGTTCTACGGTTAACTTTCCTAAAAGAAAAATCTAGGGCCTGCTACTAGAAGAAGAGAGCAGGAAAACCAATAATAGATTTCAGTTTTTGTGAACTGGCAAGTGTAATAAATTCCGTATTCTATAGTTACAGATTTGCCACACTACAAAGACATCTCCATTCTCTTGGCCTTCATATTTAGTATATTTTAATTCTAAATACAAAAAGATATGTATTGAACATCTATCATGTTAGGTGCTTTGACATATAGTATCTCATTTAAGTCTTGCAGAAAATTTTTGAGGGAGGTATTAAATTTTTCCATTTTCCATGCAAAAACTGTATCTCAGCACATTTATGTAACATGTTTGATTTCAGAAGAAAGAAGTCTCTAGCACACACTTGAAGTTATTGCATATAAGGCCATTTTATGCAAAAGGCAGCATCACAGAATTAAATATTCTTAGGCATAGATGAGATGGTGTACTCAACTCCTTTATTTTACAAATGAGGACCCTGAGAGTTATAAACTGCATTGTCCAGTGGCCATGAGCCACGTGTGGCTATTGAGCACTTGAAATGTGGTTAGTCTGAATGGAAATGTGCTATAAGTGTAAATACATATTGAATTTTGCATATTTAGAATGAAAAAAGAATGTAAAATATCTTATTAATAATTTTTTAATTGATTACATGTCAACATGATAATATTTTGTATATTTGGTTAAGTAAAATGTAGGTTTAAAATTAACATCACATATTTCTTTAAAAATTTTTAATGGGGCTACTAGAACATTCAATAATACTTACATGGCTTGCTTTTGTTGCTTGAACTTTAACTGATTGGACAGCACTGATCTAGAAGGTTAAATGACTCAAGTGCTCACACCTAGACAGTGGCAAGGTAGGAATCAAGACTAGTTTCTTATAATCTCTCCCCATTCCATGACCAGTCTTGCAGCTGGCTTGATCGTTCCTTATTTTCTTTTCTGTATTCTATATAACATCTTTCTGTCTTTTTAAAGAATATTATACCTCACAACTATGTAAATTTGCTTAGCCATCAATTATTATAATTAAGAAACCACAGTCCAATAAAAAGCACTGGGCAAAGAGATATATCAATACATTCTTTTCTCAAGTCAGAAGAGATAAGCATCAAGGACATGTGACTCTGAAATATCTACAGACTGGTTTTAAATGCCAACCCCCAGACCATTAGATGTTGCACCATTCCACTGCTTACCCTGAAGACTGCTTGACTGTGTCAGGGTCACAGCAGCTATTTACATCTATTAATATTAACTGAAAAATAAACCTTCTTGGGGCCGGCCCAGTGGCGCAGCGGTTATGTGCTTGCACTCTGCTTTGGCAGCCCAGGGTTTGAAGGTTTGGATCCCAGGCATGCACTGACGTACCACTTGGCAAGCCATGCTGTGGCAGCGTCCCATATAAAGTAGAGGAAGATGGGCACAGATGTTAGCCCAGGGCCAATCTTCCTCAGTAAAAAAGAGGAGGATTGGCATTGGATGTTAGCTCAGGGCTGATCTTCCTCACAATAAAATAAAATAAAATAAACCTTCTTCCTTTTCCCTCTCTATTCGTCTGCATTACCATTCAGGAATCTTTAGAAGTAATTTCCTTTTCTTGCACATGACAGTGGATGGATTCCTGCTTCGGCCTGTGACCAGCCTTCCAGGTGGACTTCTCATAAGCAGTCAGCAGGTAGATCAATCTTCTTAGAGTTGGTCATCAGCTTCTACGAGAAGAAAAAGAGAGCATCATGGAGATGATTACAGAGGATTTAATGACTCCTCAATCTGGAAACTGAGGAACTCTCCATGCAGAGTGATAATGAAACAGAGAACTAAAGAATTCCGGTATTTAAACTCACTAACACAACTATAGGGATGGCGAGAGACACTGGGCCTGTCTTTTTGACATGTTTTCCTTAGCATACCTCAGTCCAGTTCCACATTCAATAGAGCGAAAGAATTAACCCACACATTTTCAATTATTTAGACAGGAATTCAAAGCTTGTATATGTATAACAAAATTAGCCTATCACACAGAGAATAATCATTTTAAAAATGTGATATACATCTTTGGGTAAATATTTAACCTTAATACTTATGTTGTCAAGAAGACATGAAACTCTTCTGAAACAAAGATAACTCTTCTGCCGCAAAGACAAACTCTCTAAACTTGAACATCTAGCCTTACTATCTACCCAGAATCATCACAGGGAGTCAGTTATATCCTCAGGCCACAGCAAAAGATAGGTCCAGGTTTGGAGGGCATTTATGAATAGTGTTGGTTTCTTCCTGAATCCAGTCAGCCAGGTCTTTTAGATCTTTAAGTTCTCACTCCATAGTTAATCCTAAGAGGAACAAAAAAATCCCAATCAGCTCAATTATTCTCATTATCAAAAATAAATAAATAAATAAATAGGAAGTATACCAGATCTTGAAGGCAAGCAAAGCTTATCTTAAAACTTGGAGCTTCTGTTTCTTCATTCATAAACAAGTAATCACCCACACTCTGGGAATTCATATGAAAAGTAAATGAAATAATACATAGAATTTTTGAAAATATTTCTTGAAATAATGACACAGCAGCATTAGATAAATGTTCATTTTTTTAAAGAAATGTATCCAACTCCTCAATCCAAACTATCTCTTTTTAAACTCCTCTCACCAGTCCATTATTAATGCCAAGAGCAAACTGGAGGTCCCAGGGAAAGAAGACTAATTGATAAAATTTATCATCTAAATTAGTATTTTAAAATATATTTCATCATTTCAAGGCATTTTTCAGAAAATATTTCAGAATATTTTTCTGAAGTTTAATTGAGTAATGTTCATTTGATAATTTATTATGTGCCAGGCACTGTTCATGTTACTCTCACGTAATACTTTCCACAACTAATGCTTCCAGCAGCTCTGAGGAACAGGTTATTTTTATCTCTTTTTTTGGATATAAAGACATTGAAACTTAGAGGAGCAAAGTATCTTCCAAGGTTGTGAAGCTACTTAACATCAGAATTGAGATTTTAACATTTGTTATCTGACTCAAAGGTCTATCCAATTTCTTTTTACCATACAGAAAATGTTTCTCCAATTCCAGGTACACATTGCTGTATGTTATACGCATTTAACATCTCAAGTATATCTAATTTGTTGATATCCTCACTCTTTTATCTCTAATAAATGTGAAGTAAATAATATTATTCACGTTGCCTATTTGCTAATGACATCTTCCTTCGGACTCGATATTTCTCACATCAATAGAAGTTGAAAGAAAAATGAGAGAGAGAGAATCTCTCAGGATATTTATTCCATTTGGCTCTCACTTTCTCAAACAAGAAACCTATGCTCATAGTGCACAACACTGTGAGTATAAAGAAATCTGTTTTATAGTTAACTTGACTCTTTGAAACGTCAAGTTGCTAAGTCAAGCTGAGCCTTTGACTCAGAGGAAGTGAACAGGAAGCAATGAGATACATCTGGGACAGACACAATACAATCACCCACTTCCACCATAAAAGGCAGAATAACCTCAAAGATAAGGTTGTGTCAGGGTGTATTGAGACTTCTTAGTGGGAGACACATAAGCTAAGTGACCTTGCATAGGACAACACTCTGACAAGTAAATGTGCAAGAGCAAGTGTGATGTTTTTCTAGCAATTTACTAGCAAAAAATTTTAATACGGCCATTAAAGTTGAGATTGACAATTTAAGATCCAAGAATAAACTGATAAATGGGACCAGTACTTTGAAAAAGAAAAAATATATTTGCAACTAGAGGAGGTTTTACTGAACTAATAGAAGCTATCACTTTATTATTAATCATACTTGGAATGTTAAAATTTTTTGTTGCTCTTTTTGTTTTTGTTCTGTTTGGATTTTGTAATATAGATTTTTTAAAAGTTGAATTTTATCATTTGAAATATGAACATTTATATTTAAAAGGCTGAAGAGTAATTTCAGTGTGTATTTTTTTGTTTTCCTTAATTTGCTTTCTTTAAGCTATCAACACAAACTTCTCTGTGTTATACCAATTAGGGGCATCATCTAGTTGATGCTGATAATAAGTAATAAAAAAAATTTGGAAGAGCATCACAGTCTACTTAAAGCATCAATGATAGAGATACATTGGAAAATCAGTTGATCATAATGTCCACCTCTCACATAAAACTCTAAGTTGAGGGAGAGCAAGAGAGAGAGTGAGAGTGAAAAAGAAACTAAGCTCAATTCTACACAGTCAGAAACATACACCTCCCACCCCAAATGCTGCACTCCCTGCCTTCCAGGGTCAATGTCCACTCAAAGCAATGAGTCCGTCAGAGGGAATACCTATCAGAGGAAGAGGGGCTCACATGGCCTTTATTCACCATGTGGCACTTTGAGGCTCCACTTACTCCTACTAGAGGATGCCTAAGCATCATTACATGAGTAATTTAAAATGTTCCTGACAGAAAGCTCAGGGTAGAGTTCTATGGGGATCCACTCTTCTCTGAGAAGGGGTGGCTGAAGGGGTGGCAAGAGCATTTCAATAAGTAATTTACACTAATTCACAAGCATTACTCATTTGGCACAATCAAATTTAAGTCAGTTGGGGGATATCAATATTCATTGCCAAGACTGAATCTTTGCTGCAGTTCCATTATTCAAAACTTTTTCTCTCATTTTGATTTTTTTTAAATGATGTGTCGAAACCTCTTTTCAGAAAACAGCCCCTGCAATCATCTAAGCCACTTTCTAAAATAAATTTTTGTCTTTATATATATTGTTGCCACTCAAAACCCATCGATAAAATCCGGCAGGCCAAAATTGACAATTCTTGATACATTATTTTTCTTCTTCCTTGATTCAGTGACTTTCTACAAGCAATTGGATCTCACAGTTTTGAGTTGGGGTCTTAACTGAATCATCTCTAGACAAAGTAAGGCCACTTACCTGTTCATTGGTGTCCATTAAAAACCTTGTTCAGATCTGTCCCTTTTATCTCAATAAGACAGCCAACACTGATCACTTCACGTGATAGGAAATGAAATCCAAACATAAGCTTTCGCACTCAGCTTAATGGACCATTTTCTTTTTTTTTTTTTTTTTAAAGATTTTGTTTATTTATTTTTTCCCCCCAAAGCCCCAGCAGATTGTTGTATGTCATAGTTGCACATCCCTCCAGTCGCTGCATGTGGGACGCGGCCTCAGCGTGGCCAGAGAAGCGGTGCGTCGGTGCGCGCCCAGGATCCGAACCCGGGCCGCCAGCAGCGAAGCGCAAGCACTTAACCGCTAAGCCATGGGGCCGGCCCAATGGACCATTTTCAAATTCTACCCTTGCCCAACCTTGTTCCAGATCTGATGTCATGCAGCCTAAGGAGAGTTTTATTTGCTTTCTCCTTCCTTTGCACTTCTTATAAGAATACAATTGAACAAATAGTTTAATTGAGACCAAGGTAGAAAGGAGAAGGGGCTTGAGGCAGCTATGGGAAGTCCTAAACAGAAGAGTTGCTCTCTAAAAATCTGAAATTGTCAAAGCAAGAAAACCATTAGCCCTTGCACGCATCCACAGCCACCCTCAATGTTTGAAGAGTCACAGGAATCAGATGTAGTAGGAAGGTCTATTAGTATATTTGGGCCATCTGAGCCTAGTGCAGATTTTTAAAATTCTGTTGTTAATCTCTTTCTGAAAGATAGAAGTATTCACAATAGGTTAAAAAACAAAATAAGAGCAGGATGTGATCCCGATTCTCATGCAGCATGAACAACTCTTCCAGACTCTCAAAGTGACAACCTCAATCCCTTCTAAGCACAAAGCCATACTTTCTCACAATATCAGATACACCCAACTTTCTGGGGGTAAAAAATTTGCAAAATATTTACCTTTGTGAAAAATTTGCAGTTTTAGGAAAGTTTTCAAAATTTCCAAGACAAAAACACTGTATTGACTGAAATCTACAAGTCCATCATATTTGTTCCCTAAAACATCTTGAGCAGGTTGCAGTTTAATTCCTTTTTATTTTCAATGGTTTTTTGAGGTTGTGTCATAATTATGCATTAATGAATTTCTTAGTTCTCTTGTTTATGACCTTAAGACCAGATAATCCAAACCCCAGTGAACCTCAGCTCCAACCTTCAATCAGGTAGACAGCTTTTGGAAATTTCAAACTGCAGTTTCAACTCTTCCTCTCTCTTCACCAAAATAAAACAGTTGAACTTCTCGCACTCTGCCTGTCTGATTAAATCTTAGGAATCTACCCTGGATATCTTGACTCTTCTATATTTCTGCCAGGCTCTTTACCAACAGGGAAGGGCAAAGAGCATTTCAATGGTCTAGTAAGATTCAGAGACTACATCATTTAGGTCTCAAGTTGGACTCAATAGGCCTGTGATGATATATGCTATCTGGTCTCTGGTGTGCTCCTCCTGAATGTATCACTGTGTCTAATCAGAGCCCAGGTGAACTCTAAATGATTCAGCTCTGTCTATTTGCTGGGAATAATGTATGGAGTTGTCCTTTTTGAGATTCAGAGGGAGACTGTTGTCTGCACACAAATTAGGAATCGCCAAGAGTGACACTCAATGCAGAAGATTATTCTTATTGATCCATCTTGGAAAAAGAAAGCTTGTGTTCTTGGGTGTCAGAAGGAACTCTGGTTCCATTTAATCACGGAAGAGGAATATGCTTAAATACTTGTCCTCAGAACAAATCCACTGCCTTGGAAAATCTAACCATAATAGATTGATCCTGATGACTGCATTGTTAATAGGGGGGTGGGGGGAAGGAAGGGAGAGAGAGGAGAACCAACAACAATTTTTAAAAAGATATTAAACTTTAGTACACCGTTTGAGTTCCAGAATTCATCTGTGGAAAAAAAGCTTTTACATTTAGGATGAGTGATTTTATTTCCAGGTTTGTCTTTAATTCTCAGACCCAAGGTAAGTTAGATGAAAAGAAGCAGAGGTCTTTTTTCCCTTTCTGATGGAGGTAGCTTAGAATGGTCAAATTGCAGCAGGCCATGGGTTCAACCTCTTCCAAATATCTCCAAGCCCTATGGAAAATGTTCTCTGTCCTCCCTTCCTCTAACTTTCCAAATCCCTACAGCCTGTTAAGGCAGCAAGAGATGCTCAGATGCAGAAACTGAGCCAAGTTCTAATAATATCTAAATTCACAATACCTCTTGTCCAGGCTGCCAACCTGGCAACTGATCATGTTCTGCTATGAACCTTTACACATTCTTCTGCTGATCTTTAAACTTTAAAGTTAGTTTACTATCTTTTTTCTTTCTCACTCATCTTTCATATATGATGCATGCATGTAATTATTTATTGCATATTCAATCTTATTTTTATTATTTCTCTCCAATTCTTACCAAAAAAAAACTTTCCTTCCACACTGACTTCTATCTCTCCTTTACTCTAAAGTCAGACTTTTTTGAAATGATAATTAAATGATAATAACAAAAAGCATTTGATTCTCACTGCCTTCTAATCTTCACTTTTCATATCTCTTCAGCATCCAGAAATCTGAATTCTTTCTTTGCCACACCATTCAAACCCCTTTTACAAAGGTAACCATTGACCCCCTAACTCCTTAGCCATCAGACTTACCCTTGGAAGGGTGGATACTATTTTGATGTTTCCACCTTCTGAAATGTTTCTCCTCCTTTTTGAATCTATGATATCACTTCCATCTGGTTTTCCTCTGGAACTTTTATTCAAACTTTGTATATTTTGCTCTCTGCTGATTTCTGTTTCTTATCTAGATTCTGCTATTTGCTTTCAGATTTCTCATATTTTTATACTCTGAGCATCACATGCATGCCATTGGCCCCTCTCTTGAGTTCAACTTCCATTTACTGGAAATTGTCTGTATGTTTCACACTTACTTCACACTTAACATCTCCAAAATTTAACTCTCCTAATTCTCTCTAAACCTGGCACTCCTCATGCATTTCCTTTCACAGTTAAAGGCAAAGTTCTTCAGCCAGTTGTCTCAGATATAATTCTTAGAATCAGGTATAAATCCTTCTCCTCCCTCTTAATCTTTATGTGCAATACCTCATCGAGCTTCTATGTTTGTAACACCCATCACTTCCACTTCCCAGTGCTTCATCATTTCTTGCCTGGACCCTGGATTATTAAAAAAGTTTCCTAACTTACCTCAGTGTTATTCTTTTCCTCAAAACTATTAACTTTATACTACTTCCAGAGACATGGCTGCCATATATATAATTCGTAGAAAAAACTGCCACACCTCAAAGCACCATTTACATGGCAGACACTACAGATTTTTACATTTTATTGTGGCAAACTTCCAGCAGATGGTAAAGTGCTTTGTTCTAAAAACATCAGTATATTAAAACAATTTTTCCAATGTATTGAAAGAAAATGATTTAAGAAAGAAATGTCTTTTACTAATTTGCATACGGGCGCCATATGGAATAGTTGGCACTGAATAAAGTTAGCTTTCTAGAACATAGGTTGAATTGTGGCATTTCTCTGGTTAAGTCTTCAATTCCTGTTGCTTATAGGATAGAGTTCAAACTCCTTAGCAAGTTGTACAAGACCCTGGACACTCTGGCCCAACTTTACCTGAGCACATCTTTCACATCCACCTTGTGCTTCAGCCCCACTGTGAAGAGTTGGTGTCATAACTCTCTCAGTTTTATCTGCTCGGATTCTCTCCATCTCTTTCCCTCTCTTTTCTATTTGCTTATCAAAATGTAAATCAATATTCATCTTTCTGATGAGATACTCCCAGGTAGCATTGATTAATTTCTTCACCTATGCATTTATATTTAACATTATAGCCAGTGTACCATTGTTCAGATTTTAATTATGTAGTAGGTTGGACTCAACACAAAGATTGGGTCATATAAAATTACCATCAAAAACTGGTCAACTATTGGCAATTTCAGATGACCTGTTGTTTTTCCATCTGTGAAACCATCTTTTACATATTATTTATTTACCCATTAAAGCAAGGATCTTCTTTTGCATGATCCATGACCCTAGAATGGTTTTTACACTTGAAATGGTTGTGAAACAATGAGAAAGAAGAACATGTAGCAGAGACTGTATGTGACCCAAAAAAGCCTAAATTATCTATATCTGGACTATATATAGAAAAGTTTGAAGACTCTTGCACCAACCATTACCTATTTGAGGTAGATCTTTGTGTTACCAACATATAGGACAGTGCTTGGGACTCTCTATGTGCTCAATAAATGCTTTTCAAACTGAACTAAATGACTGATGAATTTCCCGGGCGAAAAAAAACATAAGAGGAAAACGGTCCTAGTTTTCTTGTTTTCTCAAGGAAGCCTGTTTGAAAAATAGGAAACATAAATATTAAGCACACTTTGCAGCTCACCCAAACCCAACAATCTGTGACCAAGAGCATTATAGTCAAATGATCTAAAGCAAAAGTTTCCCTATTCTGCACAGTAACAAGGCAACCGGGTCAGAGCTGTCTGTCAGTAATCCAAATAAATCCTGGGAGGAACTAGAGGGTGGTGGTGGGACACAGTGCGTGTGACATAGGGCTGCTATTAGCTTTAAAATTTGTTGACACTGGAAGTCTTAAAAAAAAATCTCTTGCCGAACTGCATCATTGCAAAGTGCTTAAGAACCTGGTCTAAGAGCTCAGGCACTTCATCACTGGCCACATTCCTGCTGAAGAAATGATCTAGAGAAGATTGCTCTTAAATCAAAAAATGTGAAATTGTACTTGGCAGCCACAATGCAGGAAAGAAAAATTCTGCTTGAAACAACAGCCTCTTCCTCTATTTTGTACACACTTTTTTCTTCTTTTCTCTGGCTTTTTACTTTTATGTTTGGGGTATCCTGACAGCTTAGAGAAAAAGGATCTTTTTGAAAATGGGGTCTTCTGAAATAGTTCAGTGAGTTAAATCCATCCCTTCACAGTTAATCTCAAAAGGTATTGTTGTTGGTATTTTCACCACGATATTTAAGAAGTGCTTTAGAAATGTAGAATTATTGAAACATTCATTTCCTGTTTTAGTTCTGTGCCATATCACAGCTGTGTTCAATTAAGGCTTTTTGAAAAGCAGCAGACAGGAAAGAAAATAATGCCTTTTTCCCTCTATTCTTTGTGATAAATAAATAAATAACTCAACACTTTCAGTATGAACCCCTCCAAAGGCTTTTAGAACTATAGACATATTATAGTATCATTTCCCAAGCGATAGAAAAACAATAGCACATTTCTAACTAAACAGCGTAGTGTAGGGAAGCCTTTTATTTGTAACTATGGCCCAGACTTGCTAGTTTCTTATTGAACTTCATAACTGCCAAACTAAGTCATTTAAAACTCACCATGAAAAGCTTTTTCATGTTGCAAATACAACAGGGTTTCAGGGACTAGCTAAACAAGGCAGAATCTTTCTCAAGAAAGTAAAAACATGAGAAATTCAAAGAGTAGCTACAACTCTCAGTCCAGGTTTAGAAGCTTTTCCAAAATATTGGACTATCTATGTCTCTTAGCTATTGTTTGGCCTCTATTCCTCCCCCACGCTGGTGCACAACCATTGAGAAATCTTTCTAAAACACAGGTGTAACAATGTCACTGCCCCCATGTGATCAGTGACTCCCCAGTGACTAAGAGCACTGATTATGAACTTTGGATGGACATCAAAATCTCCTGCAGAGCTTTAGAAGAGTGTATATGCTCCTCTCCACCCCAAAGTTTCTAGGTCATTGGGTCTGAGTTGGGGATACTGGCATCTGCATATCTAAAAAGCATCCAGGGGATTCTGATGCACAAAACCCAGACAGACAATCACCAGACCGTAGAACAAGAGCCAAACTCTTCAGCATGATGTATAAGACTTTTCACTGTTGGGCTCATTATGTTTCAAGCCCAATGAACACATTTTAGGACTGATCTTCACTGACTTCTGAGCAGAGTTTGATAGCATTGACTACTTCTTATGACTTAGAATATGTTTTTCCTTTTGCATTATGATAATACAGACAATATTATCCTCTCTGTAGCCCCTTATTTTTTTAAATCTCTTTTGCATATTTTTTTCTTTCAATCTCTGAAATATCGCTGATGTTGGAGAGCCCCAGGTCCTCTCTGAAGCTGCCTTTATCATCACTCTACATATTTTCCGTGGGTAATGTATTAATCGTTTCATGGCTTCACTTACCTTGCTGTTTAAGATTATGTTTAAGATTATGGCCAGGCTGTCTCTGTCACTTACCAACCTCTCCATGCCTTTGTTTTCTCGTCTGTAAAATGGGAATACCAACAGTATCTGCACCAAAGGGTTATTGTAAGGATTTAAGGAATTATATGAGTAACATACTTAAAATAGTAATTAGGGAGGCCAGTCCCATGGCGTAGCAGTTAAGTTTGTGCGCTCCGCTTTGGCGGTCCGGCGTTTCACAGGTTCAGATCGCAGGTGCAGAACGACACACCGCTTGTCAAGCCATGCTGTGGCGGCATCCCATATAAAGTAGAGGAAGATGGGCATGGATGTTAGCCCAGGGCCAAGCTTCCTCAGCAAAAAGAGGATTGGTAATGGACGTTAGCTCAGGGCTGATCTTCCTCACACACACACAAAGAAAGTAATTAGGACACAGCAGGTTCTAAATAAGCATTTAGTGTCCTTGTCATTATTGTGTTTATGTTGACAATTCATTACTTATTCCTTCAGCTCAAACCTCTTTCCTGAGTCCTACAACTACCACATCCAACTGCTCACCTGACATTTCTACTCAGAGGTCACACAAACTCCAAAGACTTGACTCATCTAAAACTGATTCCTGTTCTCATCTGCCAGTCCCCATTTGCTCCTTTTTCTAGGATCCATAGCTCCCCTAACTAACACCAATCCAGGTGCTTAAGATGGGAAATTGGTTGTTGAGCCTGAAAACTTTCTATTTCTCTCCACAGCAAATCTATCACCAAGTCCTGTTGATTCTACATCCTCTTACGACTCACATTCTTTCACTTCTCTTGAATGTCACTTGTTACAACCATATATTGAACCACCTTAACTGGTTATAGTCCTTCCTTCTAAATGTGTTGCCTCTAACTCTTTCAAGTATTATTCCATTTCCATTCTGTACTCTACACTTCAGCCACAGTAAGTATTCGAAATGTCACTGTCCATCTAAAGATGTCCAATGGATTCTCATTGCCTTCAGAATGAAATTAGATATCCTTTCCATGGCTAACCATACCCTTCAGGGTCTTCCTTGTCACCATCTCCAGCCTAAGTCTACATCACTCCCCACACTGTACTCTATACCCAGCTTAGGCTGAAGTCTGTCCAGTTCCCCAGCATCATCTCCCTGGTCTTTGGACTTTTGTATGTTTTCCCCTCTGTCTGGAACACTTTATCAACCACCAATTTGCCTCAGTTAGGACATAACTTCTCCAGGAAGCCCTCTAACATACCAGGCCCCAGTTAGTTGTTCCCTGTCTGGGTACCCCACAATATCTGTTATACTTATCACATTATTTTGTAATTGCTACATCTTCTCCTAAACTGTTATTACTGTGAAGGCAGGAACTTAATTATCTTTCCATTCATAGCAATTAGCACATTGCCTGGCACAGAGTAAGCATTCAAAAAATTTGTAATGAATAATGGAATGAATGAATATGTTAATACATAAATCCCCTATCACACACCTTGTGTTTCATCTATGTCAAAACTTGGTTAGAAGCTGATACCGTGGCCTAGTGACTAAGTTTGGCACGCTCCTCTTCAGCAGCCCAGGTTCGCAGGTTTGGATCCTAGGTGCAGATATACACCACTTGTCAGCCATGCTGTGGCAACGACCCACATATAAAGTAGAGGAAGATTGCACAGATGTTAGCTCAGCGTGACTCTTTCTCACCAAAAAAAAAAACCCCACAAAACTTGATTCTATCCACACCTACATTAAGACCTCTTATGATTGTTTTTCTACTATATTTAAATATAAATAAGATAAATTTTAAATTTCTGAAACAGGTAATATCTGTAAAGTACTATATGTGATACAAATGTAGAGCATTTCCAGTCTTTAATAAACAGATTTATCATGAAAATTTATTTGGAATAATAGCAGGGATTCCAAATCCTTTAAGTATTGGCCCCTTGGGTGTTCATCTAAAACTCTCCCTGATTGTGGGTAACCACAGAATCTTTGACATTAGTCTGAGCATCTTATGAGATTTTCAGTTCTTCCTGATTTCTGGTTTCTGGCCCAATTAAATCTGGATTTTGTTGATTCTAATACCAACAAGACAAGTACCTTATTTCAGAAGGAAAATGAATCAAAGTACATGAAATGAACATATGGGAAAGATATTGCTTAAGTTTCCAAGGAGTGTCAATGCTTATAAAAGATATAAGAGTGGGAAGAGATTTTAAATATCATAAAGTCCAAGCCACTCATTCTGTAGGTGAAGAGAGCTCCTACTTAGCCAGAGGTTAGGTAACTGGCCACAAATCACCAAGCTACTTATTAGCAGAGCTGGGTTTGAATCTGTTCAATCCTGAGCACTTTCTGCTCACTCAAGTGACTTAGGAGAAATTTTACATAAAGCTTTAGAGGACTATAAATTTCTTTTCACCTAGGCTAGTGACTGATTACTAAGGAAGATTCACAGATAACACTGGCTGTGAAAGTGTTGAAGAAAATACCATTGTGATCATTCTTCATACATCCTGCCTACTTTTAAAGAATTTCTCAGACTTGAGGTCAATATGTACTCTCTTGGCTCAGGCGGGTGTGAGAGGGACAACTTAGTTGGTTAGACTATGGAGAGGAACAAAAATGTGGCAAGGGTAAAGCAAAGTAACAAACAATCAAATAGTGAACACAGCCAATAATAGTTTGGAGGAGTGAGAGAGTGAAATATTGAGAGAAAATGAGGCTGGAAGGATAGGTTGGGGCCAGAGAATAAATGAGAAACACGTCAGGCAAAGGACTATGGACAACGTGTGTCTTTTAATTGGTCTATTGTTTAATGAACCTTTTCTGTTTCAGGACCTTATTCAAGATACCACCCCAATGTACTCCTTAAAAAATGTCAAGGTCATCAACACCAAGGAAATTCTGAGAAACTATCACAGATATGAGGAACCTGAGAAGTCATATCATTCCTCAGCATAAACTACACTCTTCTTCAACTCCTTCTGTCTCATAATTAGACTGCTGAGGAATGACATATGTAAAATGTATTGCTCAATTTTATCTAGTTCTTTTTGCAATGCTGATTCCCTATACTTCTAAGAGATAGAAAAGGGGAGATATTTGGTTACTATGGACCAAAAGAAATATATTCCTATTATCACTTTCCTCATCTCATAAGATTTTCTGAGGACTATAGTTGTCAGAACAGGTTTAGAATTTTTATGTATTTTCCTGCCTATACCATGTGCGTCTTTCAATTGGTCTTCCATTCTCAGGTCTCTCTCTGATCCAGTACATTCTTCATCCTGCCACCAGTTTTCTTTCTAAACCAGAGGACCAGTCATAATTGTAGACTTTGATGGTCCCAGTGAATCGTATCTCCCAGTATTTATGGTTATCGTATTTTGTAGGGTGCCCTTCTACTGTCTAAAAATCATAGCCTCCTGGTCCAGCTCTTCAAGAAAACCACCTAAGAGACCTCAAAGAATAGATTTACCTTAATAAATTTCCTAGTCTTTGAGAGATTAAAAGTCTCATTTCTTGGCATTCCAAGATCATCTCCACCTCTTAAAAACAGATTCATATTAAACATACTCATGATACTAGTGAATAAACTTTGAATGCCAAATCTTTTTTTCCCCTTTGAAGGAAACTTCAGATTTAGTTTTCCAATTCAGCACATGTTATCCCTAAAGGAAGAATCCCTGGGGAGCCAGCTTACAGTCAGAGAGTGGTCCAGGCAGTGTGAGATTAGAGCATGGTGTTCAGACATTCATGAGTTTAATGTCACATGTCAACTCAGCCAGATTCATCCTTCTCCACAAGGAAGTCACAGGGGAAATCCTAGTGTTCAACACTTTCCTGAGCAGAATTTTCAGGGACTCAGCCAATGTCCTCTCTGAATTCTCATGTCCTTCACTTCCATAGCTGACCAATACAATCTCTCTTCAGCTATGTTTATACCTTCATTCACATTGCAGTTTAGTGTCACTGACTTGGGAGTCAGTCTCTCTAAGGTGATTTTACAGACCTATGTATTAATATATAATGTGTTTATTTTCAAGTTCAAAGAGGACAGCTTTGTTTTCCTGTTTCAATCTCTCTATGAAAATTTCTCTGCCCCATACACTGACCTCATTGCTCTGATATATATTTACCAAACTGTATTATAGTTATTTCTCTATATGTTTTCAGAGCAATAATACAACCTTATTTTGAGTACAAATATCATATTTTTATATAAAAGACACTCATACCTATTTGAGTGAGTCAATGCGTGATGAGTGATGAAATATCTTAAAAATAACTCCCCCACAAAGAGTCTAAAATTTCCATCATTATACTTCTGTTTGATTAAATTTAGGCAGATTAAAATACTTTAAAATAGAGGGAAAAAAACTAAGATTTATTGAAAGCCTACTATGTATTGGATATTTTATATTAGTTTTGTCTTTAGAATTCAAAACTAGCAACAGGTAAAGAGAGAAAAGATGAAAAGAGAAGTAGCATTCCCTAGGAAACTGAAGATCAGAAAAAATAAATAGCCCCTGTCACATAGCTAGTAAGTGTTATTACAGATTTTAAACTCAGGTTTTTGTACAAAGTTTCACTACCTTGGGGTCTCAGGAGAAAGAGAAGGAGGGAAGGTATATTTAAGAAGCATGCTGAAATATGAATGGGCCTAGAAGATGCTGTGTAAAGCTTTTTGACTTTGCAAGGGAGAATAAAGAAGAGAGCCTCTTTCATGGGGCTACCAGAAAAGTGAAGACCAAACTTTCTTAAAATGGATGTGATTGAGAGCCGGCCCAGTGGCTTAGTGGTTAAGTGAGCGGCCCGAGTTCGGATCCCGGGGGCGGATCCCAGGCGCGCACCGACGCACCGCTTCTCCGGCCATACTGAGGCCATGTCCCACATACAGCAACTAGAAGGATGTGCAACTATGATGTACAACTATCTACTGGGGCGTTGGGGGGTGGGAAAGGAGGAGGATTGGCAATAAATGTTAGCTCAGAGCCGGTTTTCCTCAGCAAAAAGAGGAGGATTAGCATGGATGTTAGCTCAGGGCTGATCTTCCTCACAAAAAAAAAATAAAATGGATGTGATTGAGATCTGTTTTTAACAGAAACTGAAGGAACCCTCAGCCAGTCAACCCCTCATTTCATTAAGAGCTTTATGAAGAAAGAGGGCAGTGAGCTAGATTTTAAGAGATATGTATGCTTTTGGAACTCTTTTTTTCCCTTCTTATAAGAATGGAGTAACTTTACATTAATGTTCCTCTGAGAAACTTCCTGTAGTTGTTTATTTTCAGGTAAGACACTTTACCCATCATTTAAGAAAAAACAAAAAATTCACAAAGCACCTACAGAAGAACTTCCCCAACTTGATAAAGAACATCTACAAAATCCTAGAGCTAATATTATCATTAATGGTAAGAACTAGATTCTTTCCCCTTAAGATTGAGAATAAGGTAGTGGGAACACCAATATTTAGCATTGTGCTGGAAGTCTTAGCTATTGCAATAAGATAAGAAAAGGAAATAGAAGGTATACAGATTGGGAAGGAAGAAATAAAACTATCTTTGTTCACAGATGACATGATTGTCTATGTAGAAAATCCCAAAGAATCAACAAACATATTCCCAGAACTAATAAGCAATTACAGCAAGTTTGCAGGACACAAGGTTAATATGCAAAAGTCAATTGCTTTACTATAGGCCAGCAATTAACAACTGGAATTTGAAATTAAAAACACGGTACCATTTACAATAGCACCAAAAATAAAATAGGTGTAAACCTAAAAAAATATGTACTGGCTCATCATGCAGAAAACTGCAAAAATCTAGTGAAAGAAATCAAAGATTGTCTAAATAAATAGAGAGATATTCTGTGTTAATGGAGTGGAGGCTTAACATTATTAAGATGTCTGTTTTTCCCAGCTTGATCTGTAGATTCAATGCAATCTCAATCAAAATCCTAGCAAGCTATTTTGTAGATACAACAAATTGATTCTAAAGTTTACATGGAAAGTAAAAAGACTCAGAATAATCAATACAATAGTGAAAAAAAGAATAAAGTTGGACGACTGATGCTAATTGACTATAAGACTTACTACAAAGCTAGAGTAATCAAGGCAGCATAGTGTTGGTGAAAATATAGACATATAGATCAATGCAACAAAATAGAGAGTCTAGAAATAGACCCACACAGATATAATTAACTGGTCTTATACAAAGGAGCAAAGGCCATTCAATGGATAAAGGACAGTCTTTTCCAACAAATGCAAAAATATAAATCAAATATAATTTATATAAATGTAAATCTTTCACACAAATTAATTTATGTTTATAAACATAAATATAAAATGAAAAACTATAAAATTCTAGAAGATAACATAGGAGAAAATCTAAGTAACCTTGTGTTTGGCAATGAGTTTTTAGATACAACACCTAAAGTACAATACATAACAGAAAAATTAATAAGTTGGACTTCGTTAAAATTAAAAACTTACATCCTGCAAAAGACACTGCTAAGAAAATAAAAAGATAAGTCACAGACGTGGAGAAAATATTTGCAAAACATATATCTGATAAAAGCCTTGTTTCCAAAATCTATAAAGAACTCTTAAGATGAAACAATAAAACAGAACGCAATTTAAAAATGGGCAAAAAATCTGAACAGAAAATCAACATATGGAAAATATGCATGTGACAATGCTCACATCATTTGTCACTAGGAAATTGCAAATTAAAACAAATACGACATTTTGAGAAAGGCAAAACTATGGAGATGGTATAAAGATCAGTGGTTGTGGGGAGGAGAGGAGAGGGATGAAGAGTTAAATAGCTGAATCATAGGAAATTTTTTGAGCAGTGAAACTACTCTATACGATGATATAATGGTGGATACATGACATTATGCATTTGTCAAAACCCATAGAATTTTATAGCCTAAAATGTAAGCCTTAATGTATTCAATTTCTTAAAAAATCACATAGCAGTTCAGGGGATCCAGGAAGGAATAAAGACTGTGACAAGAGAATCTAACTCTATTGAAAATTATGAAACAACTTGATGCAAGGGTATGGAGGAAAGGGTGCTGACCTAAGCACTTTTGGAAATTAGTGAAGTCTGTAAGGCTAAAGGCAAAAAGTGCTGTACATAAGCACTGTACTCTCATTAATACAATTGTTTCCACTGGGCATGTGGATCCACAATTCCGATGTATTCTGGAATTGCACAATTAATTACATAGGTGGAGGATGATGAGAGCCAGATTTTTTGTTATAGGAGGGTGAGATTATAAGTAAACAAGTGGGGGAGGCTAAAATGATCCATGTTGTAATGTATTAGAGTTCAAGACATCAGTATGAATTCATGTTTAGCCTAAAGTAGTTACAGATGGCTACATATAGAAATATTTGTAGATATGTGCATATATATAGCTTACAATAGAGAGTTCTTGCTTTGTTAGATAGAAGGGCCTAAAATCAATGACACCCCAGGAACAATAAGCACATCTAACCCAAATCATGGTTTCTTCTAAAAGGAAGCAGAACTAATCCTTGGAGAAATGACTGATTGTAGGACTGTGGCAGGAAATATATAAGATGACTATAAAGCATCTTTTAATGCCAAAAAGTAAGGAAGTTCTAGAATAAAAACAAACAAACCACATCGAGGGAATATGTCAAAGGAACGCAAGAGCCAACTTTTAGTTTCATCTCTTTCCAAGCCCCCAATGGCCAAAGCCAAAACAATTTGAGCATAATAAGGTAGTATTGTAATATAACCCAAAATATAAAATAAATATCTATGATTTTATAATGTTATAAATACTTGAATAAATAAACAAATGGAGAAATTTATACAAATCTTTCACACCAAAGAATTCCACATAATTTTTGTAAATACTCTGCCCTCAAGGAGGAGATAAGCGTGCCCTGTGCATAGTGGCTTCCTTCCAAAAGGTGAAGTATGGAAAGGGAGAAAAAAAAAAGAATAGATTTACAGTGGAGAAACCTGATAAACACTACCTCAGCCAGGTAATCAAGGTTAACATCAACAGTGATAAATCATGTTGATGATATGTACCCTTGATATGATGTAATGAAAATGGCACTTTACTTCTCCCCAAATCTCATAACTACAGTCTAATTATGAGAAACACATCAGGCAAAGTCCAGTAGAAAGGCACCCTACAAAATACCCAGTGTACTCCTTAGAAAACGTCAGGTCATCAAAACCAAGGAAATTCTGGGAAACTATCACAGATATGAGGAACCCAAAAAGACAAAACAAATAAATGTAATATGGTATCCTGAATGAGGTCCTGAAACAGAAAAGGGACATTAGGTAAAAAACTAAAGAAATCTGAATAAACTATAGATGTTAGTTAATAATAATGTATCAACATTGGTTCATTAATTGTAACAAATGTACCATACTAATGCAGGATGTTAATAATATGGGAAACTAGGGATATATGAGAACTCCATGTACTATTTTCTTAATTTTTCTATAAATGTAAAAGTATTCTAAAGAATACATTTTATTTAAAACAACAACAACAAATATCAAAGCATCTAATGGTTTTATCTGGAACAATTTTAGCAACAAAATAAATAATGATAGTACTGGATTATAATCCTAAGAATAAAATAAATATCCTTCAGTCCATACTGATAAAAACAAACAAACAAATAAATAAATAAATGTAGAAGCAATGAGGGAAATAGAAAGTTCTCCCTAGAACACCATGGTAGTAGTTGCCACAGAGATGAAGCACTGACAGATGTTAAAGTTAGTGGCTGGAGTTTAAAGGAACAGGATATTTGCATATTCCCAAAGCATCTACTCTAAATGAAATATTTATTAATTACAAAGGAAAAAATAGTAACTTTACGCTGGAGAAACTCTGGCAGATACCACTTTCACCAAGGATAAAGGTTAACATCACCAGTAACAAGACATTTTGACCTCATGCACCCTTGATGGAATACACTGAGAAAAGCACATCAACTCCGTGGTACTCTTCCCAATAATGCATAATCCCAATATAGTCACGAGAAAACGTCAAACTACAAGGGCCATTCTACGGAATAACCATTCAGTACTCTTCTAAAGTGTCAAGGTCATAAAAGACAAGGAAAGACTGAGGAACTGTCATGATTGGAGAAGACTAAGGTGACATGAAAACTAAATGCAATGTGCAATCCTGGAATAGATCCTGGAACAGGATGAAATATGCAAAAGGTCTATGGGTTGGTTAGTAATGGCATTGCGACAATGTTAATTTCATAGTTTGGATAATTGTACTACAGTTATTTATGATATTTACATTAGGAAAGCAAAGATAAAGGGAATAGGGGAACTTGCTGTACTATTTTTGCAACTCTTCTGCAATTCTAAAAATATCTCAAAATAAAAAGTCAAAAAAACACAAAGTGAAACAAAACTCCTTTACATCAATAAAGGTTTGCCCATTTTGTTTGAGACAGTTATTTCGAGGCAGTGTCTTTTTCAGCTAAGTGGTGGCTTTTAGCTAAGAACCGCCAAGGGATAAATAATCTCTGAGCTCTTAATTAAATGATAAGGCAATATTTTCCTCCTTTAAGAATGTAATAACTCCTTCAAAATATGTTTTATTTCCTCATTTTTAAAACAACAAATTTCTAGTCCTTCTTAGAGTATTCTAAAATATCTTCAGTTTGGGAAGGCGATTCGGTTCAGGGTCAGTTGGATTCCAGTTATTTGAGAAACCATATTTAACTATGACTCAAAGCCAGGTGCATACTAGATGCCAAGGGAAGAAATAACTCATAGAGCAGTTCAGACTTACAATGACTTTCTTTAGCCCAATAAGCTATTATATCCGATGTGTATAACCTTAGGCCCCCAATTTATCAAAAGCTAAATCTCTTTAGACACAATGTGACTTGGAGCATTTCATAAATTCATTCATTTCAATAGTAATTTTATTGACAAAGTACCTTCATCTATAAAATCTTATTTAGCTTTATAAACCAAATATAAGCTCCAGAGGGGGTTGTAGGTAGAAAAACCAGAGGTTTTAAACTGATAATCCAGTAACATGGTGGTAGGACTAGATTTAGAACTCATGTTCTTTGATATTCTTCCCAAGATTCTGTTCTGATTTTGAGGGTCAACTATAAGTGAGCTGCCTATGAGGCAGTGAAAAGACAATGTTCTCCTTTATGGGATGTTCTCCTTACCAGCTCACCCCAGGCCCTTTGCACCAACTCAAATATCACTTTCTCTGTTCACTTTCTTGGACCACATATCTCTATTCTTTTGTTAATTCATTTATGTATTCAACAAGTATCATTTATCAGCACCAACTTTGTGCTAAATACTAAGGACAAAGACATGAAGAGAAATCATCATGTTCACATATTAGTGGAGGTGACGTGCATGTCCTTGTAAACACATCACAATTCCGTTTGAAAAGTGTATCAGTTGGAGCCCTGCAGGAACATTGAGACCGTATAGATTGGGGATGATGAACCACAGGGAGAGGGATGAAAGGGCTTCCAGGGGGAAACATGGGAGTTTTCTACAGTATAGTTCTCTACTGTCCTCACTAGACTGTGGTGTTCTCGGGGATCATATTTTCCTCATGTTTCATTACAAGGACTAAAACTTACTAATGATGAATGAATGAATGAGCTTTATTTTGGCCTCTCCAATGGGAGTTCTAATGTAGATAATAGACGACATATTTACATGTGAACAATACCCTTTTCTGGGCCATTGTAAAGGAGTGTTCCTACATAGCATTTTGTAATCAGTCATTTTAATTGAGTGATTCAGAAGCTCTTACTCATGCTAATCTGTCACTAAACTCATGGGGAATTTGACCTGATAATGTGCCTAAGAATTAGGATCAAATTACCCCAGAACCACCAATAATTTTCTGTTTTGTTTCAACTGTACATAGCTAAAAAGGTGAGGGAAATAAAATTTTCATCAAGTGTGTAAGAAAGCATTTATGGAGTCTGTTTTTTGCCAATCTTTGCCTAACAATGTTATATTTATTTGTCTTGAGCCATTGTGCTAGTCATTGTGACTAATTATTCTATATGTCCACAGAATGCAAAGCTTTGAACCTGAAACTGAGGTGCTTAGCAATACACAGAACTATTTTGGGGATTTAGATGAAATAAGTATTACTTTTGGTTTCAGATAGGGATCAACACACATTTTATAGAGGAGCTAGCACTTAAGATAGAACTTAACACTTTAAGTTGATAAAGGAGGTATTCCAATTGGAGGGGGCAGCATTAGATTAGAAATCAGAACATATAGAAAGAAATAGGAAACAGTCATTCACCAGCCAAGTAAGATGAAAAACATGATTGAGTGTGTAATTTAATTCTTTTCCTTGTAGAACCCACAGTCTAATGAGATATGCCTAGAAAGGCAAGTTAGGAATATGCTGTTGAGACCTTGCTGAGATAATTCTTCAATTATCAAGATAGAGAGAGCTACTAAAGGTTTTTAATTGGTAAAATTAGTGCTCAGAACTATGCTTTATAAAATTTAGGTCTGAAGCAGTATTTAGGACAAATTGTAGTGTGACGGGGCAAGAGACAGAGTGACAAGTCGTATAACATGGGTTTATAAAGAGGTTATTTTATAAGATAGAGAAGTTTTTCAAACCTTACTAGATTATAAACTCCCAAGATACAGATTTTATCTGTTTTCTTCACCATTGTATTTTCAATGTGTAATTTAGTGTCAGGCAAACAATAAGGCCTTGGTGAATATTTGCTGAATTAATGAATGTCATCCAAAATTACTCTTGTAAAAAAGATTTAAAACATTGCTGTAAAGATATTCATTCATAAATAAACTTAAGAGTCAATAAAATGTGTCTGTGTGTATACAGAAAAAGAGAGAGGAAGAGAGAAAGAGAGCTACATCATGTGTGCATACATACATATCTATGAAGTGAGAAAAGATAGAGAATATATAGCCAGAAAGAGAAGGCTATTATTCCCTGGAGCAAGTACAGAAATATTTCAATGAATAATTAAACACATCTCAAATAAAAAGTAGGATACTCTTTGCTGAGGAGGAAGGAGATATTATACATGGGGCCACAGTATGAGCAATAGAGAGTACTCTGAGATAGAGGTGGATGGCTAAGATAAAGCCCCATGAGTAATGATCTTGAATACACAACACAAAAGTGTTTAATTTCCTCTGATATCTGTTGTAATTCACTAAGGACTGATAGCAAATGACATGGACTTGTAGGAACATTAATTTGATTAAATGATTTAAATGGTAAGGTAAAAGCAGCCAGATAAAAGTTAGAAGGGTAGTATACACATATAAACAAGAGATTAAAAGCCCTTGAACTGTCTTCCACCTTCTAGTCTGGCATATAAGAAGCTGGAAATTGACACCCCATCTTAAATAATAAGTAAAAAGCTGAAAAAACTGAAAAATCAATAATTCTTCTTAGACCCATCAGAGAAGTGAGGTCACAGGGCAACCTCTGCCCCCCAAATTGGAGACCAACAGGCAAATACAAAGAATCATGACTTACCACACGCACAAACTTCCTGAGGAACGAGTGCCAGGATAGGAAAACTTAACTATACTGACCAATTACTGGATGCTCAGTTTGGACAAATCTAGGAGATAGAAACTCCAGGGGAACCCAGTCATCAGGAGTCCCCAAACTTTGTAAATTTTACCTCCAGGAGCTCAACCAGGTTCTCAAAGTGAGTGTCAGAGAGATATCGCCTCCTGCTTCCAGCAGAGGGAGGGGAAAAAACCATTTTGAAACAGATAAGAGCATTCTGTTATTCTTAATATGTCTGCCCTCAGGAGAGACTATTTAACCAAAGCCTAACTTGCTGGGGTTTTCTCAGAAACTAACTGACCGGGGTGGGGTGGGGCAGGGAAATACCCAATTCCAGCCCACGCTAGCCATCTTGTTGCACTGAAAGAGGCAGAGGAGAAGGGATTAAGAAGCATGTGTGAGTTCACAGTCCAGAGGCACAGGCTCACTAAAAGGCTGAGGTGGCCGAGACCAACTCATAGAACTATAGAATGTTTCTCCTCCTCACACACCTCACCACCACTTTACTAAACAGCTATTTATAGCAGTTCCATTTACCAAATACATCATTTTCAGCTATCAAGAGAAAATTTTAAGACACACTAAGAGGTAAAAAACACAGTTTGAAGAGACAGAGCAAGCAGCAGAACCAGACTCAGATATGGCAGCAATGTTGGAATTATTAGACCAGAAATTTAAAACAACTGTGACTAAGATGCTAAAGGCTCTCACGGATAAAGAAGATAGCAAGCAGAAACAGATGGACAATGTAAGCAGAGAGAGAGAAACTCTAAGAAAGAACCAAAAAGAAATGCTAGAGATCAAAAACACTATAACAAAAACGCAGAATGCCTTTGATGGGTTTATAGTAGACAGAACATGGCTGAGGAAAGACTCTCTGAGCTTGAGGGTATCTCAACAGAAATTGCCAAAACTGAAAAGCATAGATGGAAAAGACTGCAAAATTAGAACAGAATATTTGATAACTGTTGGACAATTACAAAAGGCAAAACATATGTGTAATGGGAATTTCAGAAGGAGAAGAGAGAAAGGAGTAGAAGAAATATTTGAAAAAATAATGACTGAGAATTTCCCTAAGTTAGTGTCAGACACCAAACCACAGATCCAAGAAGCTCAGAGAACACAAAAGCAGAATAAATGCAAAAAAATCCCAAAACCAAAAAAATAACAAATCTACACCTAGGCATATCATTTTTACACTACAGAAAATCAAAGATAAAGAAAAAAATTCAGGAAGAAGCCTAAAGAGAAAAACACCTTCCCTATAGAGGAACAAAGATAAGAATAACATTCAACTTCTCCTCAAATCATGGATGCGAGAACAGAGTGTAGTAAAATATTTAAAGTGTTGAGAGAAAAAAAACCATCAACCTAGAATTCTGTGCACTGCAAAATTATCCTTCAAAAGTGAAGGAGAAATAAAACTTTTTCAGATAAACAAAAATTGAGGAAATTTATTGCCAGTATATCTGCCTTGCAAGAAATGTTAAAATAAATTTTTAGAGAGAAGGAAAATGATAAAGGTCAGAAACTCAGATCTACATAAAGGAAAAGCATCAGAGGAGGAATAAGTGAAAATAAGAAAAACAAAATTTTCTCTTTTATTTTCACTTAATCTCACATAACAGTTTATTCAAAATAATAATAGCAACAAAGTATTCGATTATATATGCTTATGTACATATGTATACATGAAATGAATGATAGCAATAATACAAGGAATGGGAGGGAGAAATTAAAATTATTTTGTTATTATACAGTACTCATACTACCTGTGAAGTGATATAATGTTATTTGAAAATGGACTTGAATCAGTTGTAAATGTATATTGCAAACTCTAGGGCAACCACTGAAAAAAGTAAAGAAAAAACAGTATAACTAATATACTAATAAAGGAGAGAACATGAAATCATATAAAATTCCTCGATTAAAACCACCGAAGGCAAAAAAGGAGTGGAAGACAAAAATAGAAAAAAAGAACAATGGCAACAAATAGAAAACAGTAATAAATATAGTAGATATTAATCCGATTATGTCAATAATCATTTTAAACATCATTAGTCTAAATGCACCAACTAAAAGACAGAGATTGTCAAAGTGAATCAAGAAATAAGATCCAACTATATACTGACTAGAAGAAACCCACTTTAAATATAAAGACACATGTAGATCAAAAGTAAATGGATAGATAAAGATATACCATGCTAACACTAATCAGAAGAAAACAGGAAAAGCTATATTAACTTCAGACAGAGTAGATTTCAGACCAAGGGAAGTTATTAGGGACAAAGAGAAGCATTACATAATGATAAAAGGGTCAAGTCCCCAAGAAGACATAACAATCCTTAAATGTGTATGCACCTAACAACAGAGCATCAAAATAAATGAGACATAAACTAATAGAACTGCAAGGAGAAATAGATGAGTCCACTAGGATAGTTGGAGACTTCAACACCCCTCCATTATAAATGGACACATCCAGTAGGCAGAAAATCATTAAGGTCATAGTTGAACTTAACAACACCATCAATCAACTGGATATAACAGGTATTTATAGACTACTTTATCTAACAGCAGAATACATATTCTTCTCAAGTTCGCATGGAACATTCACCAAGATAGACCATATTCTGGGCCATAAAACATACCTTCACAAATTTAAAAGAATAGAAATCATAAATTGTCTGTTCTCAGACCGCAGTGGAATTAAACTAAAATCAGTAACAGAAAGATAGCTGCAAAATCCCAAAATACTTAGAGATAAAACATCATATTTCTAAATAATACATATGTGAAAGAAGAACTCTCTGGAGAAGTTAAAAAATATTTTGAACTAAATTAAAATGAAAATACAACTTATCAAAATTTGTAGGATGCAATGATAGCAGTACTTGGAGTGAAATTTATAGCATTGAATGTATATATTAGAAAAGAAAAAAGACATAACATCAATCATCTAAGTTTCCACCTTAGAAAACTACAGAAAGAAGAGCAAGTTAAACCCAAAGTAAACAGAAGAAAAGAAATAATGACAAGTAGAACAGAAATCAATGAAATTGAAAACAGGAAATCAATACAGAAAAATCAACAAACAAAAAGCTGGCTCTCTGAAAAGATCAATAAAGTCTATTATCCTCCATCCAGACTAAGAAAAAAAGAGAAAAGACACAAATTACTAATATCAAAAATGAAAGAAGGAACATCACTACAGATGTCATGGACATTAAAACAATAATAAAAGAAAATCATGAACAATTCTATGCCCACAAATTTGATAACCTAGGTGAAAGGGACCAAAACCTTGAAAGACACAACCTGCCAAAACTCACATTAAATAGACAATCTGAATAGGCCTATATCTACTAAAGAGGTTGAATCAATAATAACTTTCCAAAACAGAAAGCACCAGGCCCAGATGGGTTTATGGGTGTTTTTTTACCAAACATTTAAGGAAGTAATTATCCCAATTCTTCACAATCACTTTTAGAAGAAAAAAGAGAGAATACTTTTGAACTCGTTCTATGATGCCAGCATTACCCTAATACCAAAACCGGACAAAGACATTACAAGAAAAGAGAACTACAGACCAATATCTCTCTTACTAGCATAAGTGCAAAAATCCTCAACAAAATATTAGCAAATTGAATCCAAAAATGTATAAAAAGCATTATACACCATAACAAAGTGGAATATATTCCAGATATGCAAGGCTGGTTCAATATTCAAAAATCAATTTCTGTAATCCATCATATCAACAGGCTAAAGAAGAAAAATCACATGATCATATCAATAGATGCAGAAAAAGCATTTGACAAAACCTAGCCCTCCCTTCATGAAAAAAAATTTCAGTAAAATAGGAATACAGGTGAACTTCCTCAACTTGATAAAGAATATCTACCAAAAAACTATAGCTAACCATACTTAATGGTGAGAAACTGGAAGCTTTCCCTGTAAGATCAGGAACAAGGCAAGGATGTATTCTCTCTCCACTGTTTTTCAACATCATACTGGAAGTTCTAGCTAATGTAA
This sequence comes from Diceros bicornis minor, assembly GCF_020826845.1. NCBI lineage: Eukaryota > Metazoa > Chordata > Mammalia > Perissodactyla > Rhinocerotidae > Diceros > Diceros bicornis. Next base: position 26,865,900 of record NC_080741.1, read on the forward strand.
TAATAAAAGGAAATAAAAGGTATACAGGTTGGGAAGAAAGATAAAACTGTCTTTGTTCACAGACGACATGACCGTCTACGTAATAAATCTGAAAGAATCAACAAAAAAAACTCCCGGAACTAATAAGCAATTATCATAGGGTTGCACAATACAAAGTTAATATACAAAAGTCAATAACTGTCCTATATGCAGGCAATGAAGAAGTAGAATTTGAAATTAAAACCACAATACCATTTACATTGGTATCCACCCAATAGGAAATAGGTATAAATCTAATAAAATATGAACAAGATCTATATGAGGAAAACTATAAAACTCTGATGAACAAAAGGAACTAAATAAATTAAAGAGATATTTAATGTTCATGGGAGGAAGACACTCAATATTGTCAGGATGTCGGTTCTTCCCAACTTGATCCATAGATTCAATGCAATCCCAGTCAGAATCCCAGCAAGTTATTTTGTGGATATCAACACACTGATTCTAAAGTTTATATGAGAGGCAAAAGACTCAGAATAGCCAACACGATATTGAAGGAGAAGAAAAACCTTGGAGGACTGACACTACCAGACTTCAGGATATACTGTACAGCTACAGGAATCAAGACAGTGTGGTATTGGTAAAAGAACAGACAAATAGATCAATGGAAAAGAAAAGAGACCCCAGAAATAGATCCACACAAATTCAGTCAACTAATCTTTGACGAAGGAGCAAAGGCAATACAGTGGAGCAAAGATAATTTTTTTCAACAAATGGTACTGGAATAAGTGGACATACAAAAAAATAAATCTAGACACAGACCGAGTCCAAAAGTCCCAAAACCATGAGCACCCATGTCTGAGTACAGGAGAATATGGATGTTCCAGCTCTAGGACAGAGAGCAAATTTGCCCTTCTTCCACCTTTTTGTTCTATTCAGACCCTCAGTGGATTAGATGATGCCCAGCCACATTGGGGAAGGACATGTGCTTTACTCAGTCCACCAGTTCAAATGCTAATCTCCTGAAAATATCCTTACAGACTCACTCAGAAATACTGTTTTACCAGCTATCTGGGTATCCCTTAGCCCAGTCGAATTGACACATAAAGTTAACCATCAAAGCCACCCAGTTTATGGTATTTCATTATAGCAGCCTGAGCTAAGACAAAACTACTTCTCAGCCTCCATGATCTTGTGAGCCCATCCCTCATAATAAATATCTTTCTCTATCTCTATATATATCTTACTGGTTCTGTTTCTCTGGAGAACCCTGTCTGATACAACTATGGAAGCCAGGTCCTTCTCCACGTCTCCTGCTCCATAACTCATATTAATACTCATATAATTTATTCATTTCCTTTAAGGAGTTCTTAGGCTTACTAATGATTTTTAAATCAATTATCAAGAAACATACATAAAAGTCTCAAAAATCCAATCTAGGGACATTTGAATAAATGGAAAGGTCTTTCTTGGCTTTTATTGACTCACTATTACATATATGGCAGTTCTTTTTAAATTAATAATGGAATGTAAGAATCTATTGCCAAATCAAAGGTCACAAAGTTTTCCCACTGTGTTTTCTGCCAAGAGTTTTATAGTATTAATTCTTATATTTAGGTCTTTGATTCATTTTGAGTTAATTTTTATATATAGTGTGAGGTGCAGGCCCAATTTCATTCTTCTGCTCATGGCTATGTAGTAGTCCCAGCACCGTATGCTGAAAAGACTATTCTTTTTTCCATTGAATAGTTTCAGCAGCCTTGTTGAAAATCAACTGACCATAGACATATGGGTTTATTTCTGGACTCTCAGTTCAATTTCATTGATCTATGTGTCTATCCTTATGCCAGTACCACAGTCTTGATTACTGTAGCTTTGCGGTAAATTCTGAAACCAGGAACTGTGACTCCTCCAACTTTGTTCTGCCTTCTCAAGATTGTTTTGGTTATTTGAGGTCTGTATTAGTCTTGGTTCTCCAGAAAAACAAAACCAATAGGATATATGTATATTAGTCTTTCAGTCTGTCTACCTACCTATATGGAATTGTCTCACATGATTATGGAGACTGACAAGTCCCAAGATCTGCAGGGTGAGTTGGTAAGCTGGCGACCCAGGAGAGCCAACAGTGTAGTTCCGGTCTGAGCCTGAAGGGCTGAGTACCAGGAAAGCTGGTAATATATGTTCAGTCTGAACAGGCTTTAGATGCAGGAAAAGATGTTTCAGTTTGAATCCAAAGGCAGGAAGAAGCTGATGTATCATTTTGAAGGCAGTCTTGCAGGAGGAATTTCCTCTTATTTGGGGATGGTCATCTTTTGGTTTTATTCAGGTCTTCAACTGATTAGATGAAGCCCACCCACATTATGGAGGACAATCCACTTTACTCAGTCTACCAATTTAAATGTTAATCTTACTCAAAAACACCCTCACAGAAACACCCAGAAGAATGTTTGACCAAATATCTGGGCATCCATGGCGCAGTCAAGTAGGCATATAAAATAACCATCACAGGAACGCTTGTAATTTCATATGAGTTTTAGGAAAATATGTTCCATTTCTGCAACAAAAAGCCAGTGGAAATTTGATATGGATTGCATTTAAGGTGTAGATCTCTTCAGAGAGTATTACCATCTTAGCAATATTAAATCTTCCAATCCATGAATAGGAATGTCTTTCCATTTATTTAGATCTTTTAGAATTTCTTTGTACCTTTTAGTATGCAAGTCTCACACCTCCATGGCTAAATTTATTCCTATGTAGTTTATTCTTTGTGATGTTATTGTAAATTGATTTTTTTTTTTTTTAGTTTTCTTTTCAGTTGTTCATTTCTTTTGTATAGAAATACAACTGGTTTTTGTATGTTCATTTGTATCTTGCAACTTTGCTGAATTTATTTATTAGCTCTAATAGTTTCTGGGTTTTTTGTGTGTGGATTCTTTAGCATTTTCTATATATAAGCTCCCGCCATCTGTGAATAGAAATAGTATTAATTCTTCATTTCCGATTGGATACATTTCTTTTTTTTTTTTTTCCTCTAATTCCTCTCACTAGGACTTCCAGTACAATTCTGACCAGAGTGGCAAAAACAGGCATTCTTGCCTTTTTCCTGCTCTTATAGGGAAAGTTTTCAGTCTTTCACCATTGGATATGGTGTTAGCTGTGAGTTTTTTTTATAAATGCTCTTCACCATGTTAACAAATTCACATTTTATTCCTAGTTTGTTCAATAATTTTTATCATGAAAGTGTGTTGAATTTTGTCAAATCTTTTTTGTGCATCACTTGAGATGGTCATGTGTTTTTTTCTTCATTATACAAATGTGCTATATTACATTGATTTTCATATGTTGAACCACCCTTGGAGTCCTAAGATAAATTCTATTTGCTCATGAAGTATAATCCTTTTAATATGCTGCTAGATTCAGTTTGCTAGTATTTTGTTGAGGATTTTTGCATCTATATTCATAAAGGTTATTGGTCTATAGTTTTCTTGTCCTGTGAGGTCTTTGTCTGGCTTTGGTAACAAAGCCTAACTCACAAGAGTGAGTTAGGAAGTGTTCTCTCCTTGTCTACTTTTGAAGAGTTTGAGAAGTATTAGTGTTAATTCTTTAAATGTTTGGTAGAATTCACCAGAAAAGCCATCTGGGCTTGGGCTTTTCTTTGCTGGCATGTTTTTGATTACTCATTCAATCTCTTTACTAGTTATAGGTCTACTTAGATTTTCTATTTCTTCTTAAGTCAATTTTGATTGTTTTGTGTTTCTAGGAATTTGTCCATTTAATCTAGGTTATCTAGATTTTTCAAATCTAATTTTATATTAGTTTATATTTATATTAATTAATTATATAATTTATATAATTTATATAAATTAATTTATATATCTAACTGTATATCTATTTATATCTAATTTTGCTGCCCTACAATTTTTCATATTTTTCTCTTAAAATCCTTTTTATTTCTGTAAGGTCAGTAGCAATGTCCCCACATTCATTTCTGATTTTAGTAATTTTAATCTCTCTTTTTTACTTAGTCTAGCTAAAAGTTTGTTAATTTTATTGATCATTTCAAAAAACCAGCTTTTGGTTTCATTGATTCTTTTCATTGTTTTTTCTATTCTTCATTTCATTTATCTCCACTATAATCTCTATTATTTCTTTCTTTCTGCTAACTTTGGGTTTAGTTTGCTCTACTATTTCTAGTTTCTTAAGGTGGAAAGTCAGGTTACTGATATGAGATACTTCTTTTTTTTCTTATGTAGGCAGTAAAAGCTATAAATTTCCATCTAAGCACTGCTTTCTCTGCATTCTATAAGTTTTCATATGTTGTGTTTTCTTTTTATTTCAGTTCAAAGCACTTTCTAATTTCTCTTGTGATTTCTTCTTTGGCCTATTGTTTCAGAGTGGGTTTTTTAATTTCCACATATATGTGAATTTTCCAGTTTTCCTTGTTACTGATTTTTAGCTTCATTCACCTCAGTCAGAGAAGATACTTTGTATGATTTCGTTCTTTTTAATTTTATTGAAATTTGTTTTGCTGCCTAACATAAGTTCTATCCTATAGAATATTCCATGTGCACTTGAGAAGAACATGTATTCTGCTTTATTTTGGGGTTCTCATATAGCCCCTTTCCCCTCCAAACAGTTTCCCCTATATTAACAACTTGCTTTAGTATAGTGCATTCATTACAATTGATGAACCAACATTGATACATTATTATTAACTAAGTCCTATAATTTACATTAGGTTTCACTCTTTGTGTTGTATAGTTCTATGGGTTTTAACAAATGAATAAGTTTATGTATCCACCATTATAGTGTCATACAGAACAATTTCACTGCCCTAAAAATCCTCTGTGCTCTACCCATTCATCCCTGGGCCTCTCTCTATGAACTTCTGGCAACCACTAATCCTTTTACTCTTCCTAGGGTTTGTCTTTTCCAGGATGTCATCTTGTTGGAATCGTACAGTATGTAGCCTTTTCAGACTGGCTTCTTTCAGTTAGCAATACGCATTTAAGGTTCTCCCATGTTGTTTCATAGGCTTATTTATTCTTTAATCACAAACATTTAGAAACTTTTCAAGTGCCTTTCTGTTTCTACTGATATTTAGATGATTTTTTAAAAATTTAGTCTATTTGACTTCAATCACGTTGCTTCATTTTTGAAAGTACGAACCTCATTTGTACTTTCAATTTCAGAAATGGCATTCCTGAATCAAACCTTTCCTAATCATGATGAATTATTTTTATATACTATTTTATACAATCAGCTACTATTCACCTAGAAGTTTTAAATCCATAGACATAATTGCCTATGATTTGAATTACATTTATCTGAATTTGTTTGCATGCTTGTACTAGGTCTATAACATTGTTGGGCAGCTTTCCCTGTTATTCTGTTTTTTAACAAAATTATATGAAATGAAAGTTATATGCTACTGCAAATTTGGTAGAACACATAAAACTATTGGTAGGTAGGTATTGACTGCAAAGATGTTTCTGAGTAGCATTTCAATTTTATTTATGTTATTTTTCTATTCTAATTTCCATTCTTTGGCACAATTTTAGCATTTTATATTTTTACAGAAATATATTTAATTCAACTAGATTTTTAATATTCTGTAAATTTTTATACCATTAATTTATAGCTTGTACTTATTTCTGAATGTTCATTGAACTTTTTTCATGTTTGATTTTTCTGAAGTAATGTTGTCAAAGATTTTCATGGTGTATTAGGTTCTTCAAAAAACCAGCTTTTGGGTTTATAAAGTCATTGCTATTAGTTTTAGATAATTGTATGTTTTTAAAATTTTCATTATTTCTGTCCTTATCTTTACTGTACCTTCTGTTTTTGTTTGTATTGTAATTTTTATAGATTCTAGAGCTAAACAATCAGCTTATTTATTTAAACTCTTTCATCTTTTTCTTATAAACATATTCACAGCTGGAAATGTTTATCTTATTGACGAAGTTATGAAGTTGCATCTCACCATCAATGACACTCAATGTCTTTATGATTACCCAGCTGTAGGCATTTCATAGCTTTTCTTGTGATATATCTTTAAACCTAGGGGTGTTTTGTTTTGTTTTAGTATTTTAATATATGTGTGTTTTGCTAAAATATACTTAATATTTTTTAAATCTTTTCAGTTTTTTATTACTAATGTTATTATATTGTGTGTTCAATCTTCATATGTATATGATGTTTTATAATACAGTCATGTGCCACGTAACGTTTTGGTCACAACAGATGGCATATACAAGAGTGGTCCCATAACTTATCTTCGTCGTTAAGTGACACATGACTATATATTAACACATTGGTACAGTTTAGTTTGTGGCATATTTTCCTATTTCATAAGTACGAGAAAAAAAATTTGTATTCTGGATTTGTAGAGCCTAATGTTGGATAAATACACACACACACACGTACATAAGAAATCAAGCTTAATCATTGCATAAATTCAAATCTTCTACATATTAGCTTATTTTTTGATTACTTAATCTGTTACTTTACCAAAGATGCCTGTAGCCTAGAGGAGATATTAAAAAATACAAGTTCAATAGTTACTTTTAAATTTCTTTCTGTAGTTCATAGGTTGTTGCTTTATATATCCTCATACTATGTGACATAGAAGTCATGATATTTTTATGCTTTAAATTCTATTCTGTCTGATATCAATTTTCAAAGTTTTACTTCATATTTACCAGGTGAAACTTTTCTTATGTTTTTATTTCCAATATTTTAGTATCATTTTCTTTTAAATATGTTCATTATAAATAACATATCATAGGATATTATTTTTTATTCTAATCTACTATAATTTTCTATATTTTTATCATGAAGATAATCCATTTTTATTTGTTGCAATTATTTTACATTTGAAGTTATTTCTGCTTTTGTTTTCTCCTTTCTCCAAGGGCTTTTGCCTTTTCCCTTGTCACCTGCAACTATCACAAATTAATTCCAGATTTTGGTCATAACTTATAAAGAAAATAATGTCTTTACCAAATTCTTTCTTTTATCAATCCTCATATATCCTCAAAAAATTTTTTTGTTTTCAAAGCAGCTTTATTTAGTTATAGTTCATATAATATATAATTCACATATTTATAGTATACAATTCAGTATTTTTTATTATATTCACAGAGTTGTGCAGCCATCACCACAATCAATTTAAGAATATTTTTATCCTCCCCAGAAGAAAACCCACATTCATTAGCAATCACTTTTTATTTCTCCCCAACTCTTGCCTCCAATCCTAGGCAACCACTAATCTACTTTCTTTCTCTGTAGATTTACATATGCTGGATATTTCATATAATTGGAATTAAATATGTTCTTTTGTGACTGACTTGTTTCATTTAGCATAATGTTTTAAAGGTCCATTCATGTACTAGCATTTATCACTATGTCATTTTTTTATGGTCAAATATATCTATTCATTTGAAGAAGGACATTTGGCTTATTTCCACTTTTAGGCTATTGTAAACTTCCCCCCCCCCACAAAAGCTCCAGTAGATAGTTGTACGTCATAGTTGCACATCCTTCTCGTTGCTGTATGTGGGACCCGGCCTCAGCATGGCCGTAGAAGTGGTGCATCGGTGCGCGCCTGGGATCTGAACCCCGGGCCGCCAGTAGCAGAGCACGTGCACTTAACCGCTAAGCCAGGGGCCGGCCCTAGGCTATTATGAATAATGTCACTATGAAGATTTGTGTACAGGTTTTTGTGTGGGGGTATGTTTTCGTTTCTCTTGGGTGTATATCTAGGAGCAGAACTGCTGGGTCATATGGTAACTTTTATGTTAACCTTCTGAGGAACAGTTAAACTGTTTTCCAAGGCACCTGCACCATTTTAGATTCTCATCAGCAATGTGTGAAGGTTCCAATTCCTCAACATCTTCACAAACACTTGTTGTTATCTGTATTTTTATTATAGCCATCCTAGTGAGTATCAAGTGGTATCTCACTGAGTTTTGATTTATATTCCCCTAATGACTCACTATGTTGAGTATCTTTTCAGGTGCTTATTGGCCACTTGTATATATTCTTCATAGAAATGTCTATTTAAACAATAGCCAAGACTTGGAAGCAACCTAAGTGCCCATCAAGGGACGAATGGATAAAGAAGATGTGGTATATACACAATGGAATACTACTCAGCCATAAGAAACGATGAAATCCAGCCATTTGTGACAACATGGATGGACATTGAGGGTATTACGCAAAGTGAAATAAGTCAGAGGGAGAAGGTCAAATACCATATGATTTCCTTCATTAAGTAGCAGATAATAACAACAATAAACAAACACATAGAGACAGAGATTGGATTGGTAGTTACCAGAGGGGAAGGGGGGAGGCAGGAGGGTGAAAGGGATAATTCGGCACATGTGTGTGGTGATGGGTTGTAATTAGTATCTGGGTGGTGAACGTGATGTAATCTATGCAGAAATAGAAGTATAAAGATGTACACCTGAAACTTATACAATGTTATAAACCAATGTTACTGCAATAAACAAAAAATTTAAAAAAAATCCTTTGCCTATTTTTCAATTAAGTTGTCTTTTTATTACTGAATTGTAAGAGTTATCTATATATTCTAGATACAGCTCTATCACTGTATATACGATTTGCAAATATTTTCTCCCGTTTTATTAATTGTCTTTTCACTCTCTCAATGGTGTCCTTGGAAGTACAAACATTTTTAATTTTAATGAAGTCAAATTTATATAGTTTGTCTTTTGTCGTTAGCGCTTTTGAAATCATATCCAAGAAACCATTGCCTAATACAGTCATGAATATTCATCCCTGTTTTCTTTAAGAGCCTCAGAGTTTCAGCTCATATATAGAGGTATTGATCTATTTTGAGTTAATTTTTATATATGATGTGGGATAGCAGTCCAATTTTATTCTTTTACATGTGGTTGTCCCAGTTACATGTTGAAAAAACTGTTCTTTTCCCATTGAATGATCTTGGCACTCTATTTAAAATCAACTGACCATAGATGTGTGGGTTTATTTCTGGACTGTCAATTCTATTCCATTGATCTATATGCCTATACTTATGCCAGTACCACACAATCTTGTTTGCTGTAGTTTTGCAGTAAATTTTGAAATGAAGAAGTGAGTCCTCCAACTTTTCTTTTTTTTTTCCAAGATATTGGTTATCTTGGTTATTGATATTGGTTATTGATTTTTGGTTATTCTATTTACCTTGAATTTCTAGACTGATGAGGTGTTGACAGAGATTGTTTTGAATCTGTAGATCAATATGTAGAGTATTAACATTTTAACAATATGAAATTTTCCATTTCATGAACACAGAATGTCTTTTCATTCATTTAGTTCTTCTTTAAATTTTCCAATAATGCCTTGTAGATTTCAAAGTATAAAGTTTCACCTTTTTTTCCCAATTTTCTTTGATCTATTGTAAATGTGACTGTTTTCTTAATTTCTTGTTCATATTGTTTATTGCAAGTATATTGAAATACTATTAATAGATCTGTACTGATCTTGTAACCAGAAAATTTGCTGTGCTCATTTATTAGTTTTGTTTTTTAGTGGCTTACTTAGGATTTTCTATATGCTAGACCATGTCATCTACAAACAGAGACAGAGTTACTTCTCTCTTTCTAGTATGGATGGACTTTACTTCAAGTTCTTGCCTAATTGCCATGGCTAAAAACTTGAGTACAATGTTGAAAAGAAATAGTGAGAGCTGACATTCTAGTTTTGTTCCTGATCATAGGGGGACAGTATTCTATCTTTCACAAGTAAGTATAATGTTAACTGAAGGTTATTCATAGGTGCCATTTATGAGGTTGAGGAATTTTCATTTTTTTGTTGTTGAAATTTGAAAATTTCCTCATTTTTGTATGTTTTTATCATGTAAAGTTGTTGATTTGTCAAATGCTTTTTTTCCTGATCTATTGAGATGATCATGTCTTTTTTTCCCTCTATTCTATTGCTAGGGTTTATTATGTTTATTAATTTTCAAATGTTAAACCAATCTTGCATACATGGGGAAATCCCACTTAGTCATGGTATATAATTCTTTTTATATGTTGCTGTTTGTTTACTAGTATTTTGTTGAGTTTTTGTGTGTGTGTGAGGAAGATTGGCCCTGAGCTGACATCCATTGCCAATCTTCCTCTTTTTGTTGAGGAAGATGGTCCCTAAGCTAACATCTGTGCCAATCTTCCTCTACTTGGTACATGGGTTGCCACCACACCATGGCTTGATGAGCAGTGTGTAGGTCGGCGCCTGGGATCTGAACCCATGAACACCAGGCCACCGAGGCGGAGTGTGCGAAAATAACCACTATGTAACCAGGCTGGCCCCTGTTGAGTTTTTTTTTTTAACCTTCTATTCATAAAGATAGTGGTCTGTAATTTTCTTGTCTAGTGATGTCTTTGCCTCATTTTTGTATTGGAGAGAACTGGCCTCATAGAATGAGTTGCTGAGTATCCCCTCTTATTCTACCTTTAGGAAGAGTTTTGAAAGAATTGGTATTAATTCTTCATTAAATGCTCATTAGAATTCACCAAGGAAGCCATCTTGGCCTGGACTTTTCTTTATGGATAGTTTTTAAAAGTTAATATTAATTAAATTTCTTTAATTATAATCTATTTAAGTTTTCTATTTCTTCTTGAGTCAGTTTCTGAAGTTTGTACCTTTCTAGGAATTTGTCCATTATGCCTACATAATTTGTTACCATACAGTTGTTAATAATATTCCTTTGTAATTGTTTGATATTTGTAAGTTCAGTAGTAATGTCTCCTCTTGCTTTTCTGATTTTAGTAATTTTAATTTTCTCTCTTTTTTGCTTGGTCAGTGTATCTAAAATTTGTCAGTTTTGTTGGTGTGTATGAAGAATTAATTTGGGGGTTTATTTTCTCTATTGCTTTTCTATTTTAGATTTCATTAATTTTTATTTCATTTTTAAATTTGATTTCTCTGAAGCTGTGTTAATTTTTCTTCATTCTTTTTGCTTAGTGACTTGCCTGGATCATTTTATTGAAGTCTATTTTTCCCACAGCTGTTCCTCAGATGGTGCAGTTTTAGGCATGTGAACAGTTGCCCTGGATGACAGTGTTTCTGGCAGGACTCTCTGTCTCTTTCCCTGATCTTTGTTAAGCTGTCTGCTTGATTTGGTATCACACCCAGCTGTGAGGCTCTACTAATTGCCAGCTGATTAATCTATTGTTTTTAACAATTCCAAAAGCCTTCCATAATCTGCTCCAGTATTTAACTGGATCCAGTTATAAATTCAGTATTTGCAAGGGTAATTTTTCAGGCCAGTCTTCAAGGTTTGTTCTGACTCTAGGAGAGTTCTTTTTAGTTACCTCTTCCACTGATTCTCTCTGGTAAACCACAGAAGACATACAGTTTAGTTTGTTGCTCTCATAGAGCTATCAGTCTTGTTTTTTTTTAATTGCTTACACCACAATCTCCATTGTTTTTGAGAGTGCCCTTAGGCTTGAACTTCCCCACACTCTGTTTCAAACGTTATCAATTCCTTTTGGGAGAGTTTTTGAGCTCTCTGTTCTTAGGACTTCCTCTTCCCCTGCCCCAAATCTCTGAGCCATTGTTTCAGAGCTTGGGTTGGGAGTGACATCCCTGCTTTAAAAGCATGGTACAGGATGTGGGGGTAGTAGCTTGTCTCCTCAGCTCGCTTTTTCTAGCATGGAACCCGTGTTGCACAAGCTAGAATGAGAGTGATCAGGGCCTCAGTAATTTTAGCCATCCATGACCAGGGTAGAGCCTCCACCCTATAAATGGTGTAGGGTGGCATGGAGGAAGTGAACTCTCAACCTCTTATCTGTACTCACCAGAAATTTAGCTTATGTAATTCAGAGATAGAGGGAATGTGAATTGCTGGTGGCCTGCCCCTCCCAATGAGATACCATATTCCTTAACTGGGAGCTGATAGGAAAGGGAGTTCTGTTCTTGGTCACAGTGCTCAGAGTGGAGCTTCCATCACACTGATTTGGGAAAGAAAGAAAGCATACTGTGGCTCAAGTGCCACAGACTCATTGTTCTTACTGAGATTTAGTATATTTTCTTAAATTAATACTTCTTTATTTTTTGTATGCCTTTAAGACAATTTCCAGAGACTTAAAACGTTTTTTAAATAATTTTCAGCGCTGGCCTGGGGGCGCAAGTGGTTAAGTGCGCGCTTTCCACTGCGGCGGCCCATGGTTTGCAGGTTCAGATCCCAGGTGTGCACCAATGCACCACTTGTGAAGCCATGCTGTGGCAGTGTCCCATATAAAGTAGAGGAAGATGGGCATGGATGTTAGCCCAGCGCCAGTCTTCCTCAACAAAAAAGAGGAGGATTGGCAGATGTTAGCTCAGGGCCAATCTTCCTCACAAAAATAAATAAATAAATAATTTTCAACAGTTATGGTTGTTTTATTGGGGAATGGATCTGTAGAGCTCCTCATACCTCTATTCCAGAAGTGAGTCTCTCCAAGTTAATTTTTAAAATGGATCATTGGGGGGCAGGCCCGGTGGCGCAAGTGGTTAATTGTGTGTGCTCCGCTGCAGCAGCCCAGGGTTTGCCGGTTCAGATCCCAGGCACACACCGACGCACGGCTTGTCAAGCCATGCTGTGGAGGTGTCCCATGTAAAGTAGAGGATGATGGGCATGGATGTTAGCCCAGGGCCAGTCTTCCTCAGCAAAAAGAGGAGAGTTGGCAGATGTTAGCTCAAGGCCGATCTTCCTCACAAAAAAATAAATAAAATGGATCGTTGGTAAAAATTTATGAGCTTCTTCTGTGAAATTATTATTTTGTCTTAATAATAAATATTTTAGGGCTACAAAATGACTTCTAAACAAGGATTGTTATATTTTTCAAAATTTATATTTAATATTTTTATTTTTGTTACAGTCTGAAGCACTTAAAAGCTAGTGTGCAGCCCTCCAGCTTTTTCAATGGAGGCCTCATGTTGAGATAATGGTGTTTCTGTCAACCTACGTCATTCTATGACTATGTGGTTTGAGCACTCCATCCCCTAGCAACCTTTGTTGGACATGATGCAGTGTGAATAATATAAATCCTTGTTGTTTGTATCATTACACTTTCAAGACAAACTTGTTACTGTGGCATATCATAGCCTATCCTGACTAATATGTTGAGACATGTTTTTAATTATACTGAGATAAAAATAAATTGGTAACACCAAAATCACACTTCCAGTTTTTACGGGGGAGATGACTCACTTCTACATACAGGCTTCTTCATGATAGACATCCTAACATATAGCAGAACATGTCCTCATAAAAACTCCATGGCATCCTTTAAAGAGTGAGTCTGAACCTATTTGAGTATATATAATGGTAAATCCCATGTGCTATTCTGTTATGGGCCATTGAAAGTTATACCTTGACTCATTACTTATAATTTTCCAATTAGCTTTGTTATTCAGTTTTTAGTATAGTTGACTTAAAAATGTGGAAAGTATATGGCTAAAGAATATCACAAGGCTATTAAGGGATTTGTTTGGCTTCCTTCATATTTCTCAAATTTCTTTTCTTGAGTGATAAAATCAAGAAATGTACCCCTTTCAAGTCAAAATCACACTCAATATGCAAAGCATATCAAAACATTTACTTTTGTTTAAAGAGAAACCTTTCCTTAAATTTTTGATTAAATATCATCAAAATTAATAAGAACCTTACTAGATTAGCATTATAAATTATTCTTGCTATTTTCTAATAAAACTTACAGTAAATGTTATATATTTGGTTATTTTAAGTCCTCACAGTATGGGAGTTACTAATGAGTTATGTTTTACTTACTGATGTTGTTCTTAATTTAGTAATTCCTCCAAGACCATAAATTGATTTGGACATTCTATGTTCTTTTGACTACTCTAAATGATATTCCTGAGTCTAGAAATTAAGTGGGTGGAGGTACATAGAGTGGTATGAGGGAAGAAAGAAACGAAATTAATCCTCACTATTGCTAGGATTGTTCAGATATTTCTATAATGTGTGTGTCAATGTGTAGGTTGATGTCTATGTGTTTAAAAAGAAAAGAAAAATCTTAAATATTACTCATTTTAATATGTGTCTATAGAATGCTGAGATAAAATATAAAAATAAAGCTGAAACAAAGCAAATCTTCCCCAGAGACTGATAAACAGAAACTGTTTTGACTAATATCTGAATGTTACCTTCTTTTTTCCAATATCTCACGCCAGAAACTGGGAGATAACTGGGAGACACATTCCTTCTCACTTTCACCCCCTTTATACACATACCAAATCCATGTACAGGTACTAGTCATTGCAACATCCAGAAAATCTTCAGACTTTCATTAATTTCTTTTTTTTGCATATGTCACTCTAGTGCAAGCCACCGTTATCTCCCTGTATCAACCTTTATCTGGATTTATACAATGTCTTCTAACTGTTTCTCACGTCCTATCATTTTCAATCCTACCCTTCAACAAACTATTCACCACACAGAAGACAGTGTGATATTGTTGAATCACAAATCTGATAACAAGAACCACCTGATTAAACCCTTCAATGGCATTTTATTTGCGATAAAATTCCTTATCTTCATCCTGCTCTGCAAGAGTCTGTATGATCTGGTCCCTGTGTTTCTCCAGCTTCATCTTCTCCCCTTCTGTCACCAAGATATTTATCACTGGGGGTTCTTATCCATGCTGGGCTGGATACCAATACCACTATTTTCTCCATTCTTTACCTAACTAACTCCTTCTCCTCATTTAATTTAGATTACATGCCTCTTCCTCAAAGAAACTTCCCTGACCCTCCTAATCTAAATCCGACACTCCTCTTTGACCATCTCACTGTACTTCTTACCTTCAGAGTTTTGCCACAATTTATAATAGCATATTCACGTGATTAAAACAATATAATATTCAATATGACAGCTCAGGAATCTCAAGCTTAACTCTTCTCCCTAACCCCAAACCTTGCATAAAACACCTACACCAATCTAAGTGCAGGTTTCCAGAGACTCACATTTGGGTTTACAGAACTCTTAAATTATTAGGGAAAGATATCCACATACGATAGATGGAAAGTAACAGAGAGGAGTCTTGTGGCCCAATTGGCCATCTCTCGAGCTGGATAGTTAACCACAAATATCCTGATATAGATGGAGTCAAGTTTCCTCCATCTCACGGATGAGACTGAAGGATCACCTCATCATATTGCTCAGGATAAGTGATAGGAGATAGTCACTTGTAAGAAAGCTGCTGAGGACATTGATCCAGCAAGGATCTGTGGTCCAATCTCTTGGCACTTCCTTGGTGCTTTTCTCATCTTGGACATCTGTTCCTAAAATCAGATACCCAGAATGACATCACCAGGATGGTGACATAATCATTCCTGACTTCACTCCCCCTCACAAGAGCAACCAACAACCATTCATGAACAAGACACCACTGATGGAATCCTAGAACATGGGGGTAAGGCTGAAGCACCCACCTGCATCACAAAGACCAAGACAAACTACATTAGAAGGGTAAGAGAAGCAGGTACACACTGACCGCACTGCCCCTCCCCCAGGTCAGCACAGCACCATACAAAGAGGTCTCCCCTGAGCCTCTGGTTCCTCCACTGGGAAAAGAGAGCCCAGGGGAGATAACCAGGGCCCTCAGCATTGTG
The DNA here is from genome assembly GCF_020826845.1 of Diceros bicornis minor. Lineage (NCBI taxonomy): Eukaryota > Metazoa > Chordata > Mammalia > Perissodactyla > Rhinocerotidae > Diceros > Diceros bicornis. Next base: position 26,881,521 of record NC_080741.1, read on the forward strand.
GGTAGCTTTGTGGGTGCCCCTACTCCACTCTCGCTCCACAGGGATTGCAGGGGAATCTGCGAGGCTCAACTGCTGGGAATCTGACTGATGGAGAAGAGGGAAGGTGCTTGCAACAACCATTACATGAATCTTAGCAGACCAAGTTCATTCCTGCAGTGCCCAAGTAGTGGTCCCAACTAGTGGCTTTTCTCATCTGCAGAGTCAAGTCAGTGGTACACCCTGATCAGAGAACTTGGGGTGCACATCTGCCTGTCCTCAAACAGAGTTGTGCCTGCCCTAGAGCCTGATTTGCCCATGCCCAGGCAAGGAGCTGAGTCACAGCCCCACCTGCCAGGAAGAGTGTCTACCAGTCAGCCCCATCTGGCCAGAGGGCCTGGCAGATCACCTAGAATCTGTGTAGCCCAGCAATTTTCAAGCTGAGGGGCGGGCGGCAGGAGCTGATTGTCCCTGGAGCAAAGCCCATACTGGGCACGGAGAGTTCCTGTGCTATATGCAGGCAGGGGGATGAATTCATAGCCAAGGCTGAGGGTAGCTCCTGGCCCCTCCCAACCGAAAAGACTGCTTGAAAAAAACTCAGAGTTGCCTGGAGTGGCCCCTCCCCATCCCACCCAGTCAAATGAGCTAAAACATAGCCCCACACTCTGTGGCTCCCAGGCTCCATCTGACCAGAAGGGCTGCTGGGAACACCTGGAAGCTCAAGCTAAGAGGCAGGCAGGCAGAGCTGATCACCCCCAGAGCAAAGGCAGTACCAGACAAGGAGAGTTCCTCTGCTACACCCAGGCAGGAGGATTAATTAACAGCCAAGGCTGAGGGTAGCCCCAGGCCCCTCCTGATCAGAAAGCCTGTTTGGGAAAGATTGGGAGAGTTGTGGAGTGGCCTCTTTCTGTCCTTTCCAGGCAAAGAAATGGAGGCAAACTCTACTCACTGTGGAGAGTGTCTGTCAGCACCATCTGACTAGAAGGGCTGGGGAAAATAGCTGGAGGCTGTATAAGCTAGCAATGCTCGAGCCAAGAGATGGGCAGATAGAGAGAATAGTCTGCAGTGCAAAGCCAGTGGCCCTGTTTGGCCAAGGAACTTGTGGTGCAGGTTGGCTTAAGTTAAGACAAAAAACAAACACCTTTACCAGCTTTAGAGCTGCTTCTCCTGCTGTGCCCAGGTAGGGAAACTAACACAGCCCTGCTTAAAATGGCACTTGAACAGAGAGCACAGCTCATGGCTTTCCCCATCTGCACAACAAAACTGGTGGCCTCACCTGACCAGGGAATTCAGTGCACACTCTTACCTGATTTGAGTCCCCAAACAACAAGCCATACAGGACTTGGGTCCCATTTTGCTGCCTTGCCAGGGCAGGGAAGCTAATTCATACCTGCCTGTACTACTGAATATAGTCCCCAGTCCCAACCATCTAGTAAGCCTGACCAGAGAATCCAGTCAATTGCGGAGTCCATCCCACAGCCTCACTTGGGTAGGGAACCAAGCCAACAAACCTATCTAGCATTCTCAGCCAGTGGCACACCCCCAATCTCCTACCTCAGAGCTCAAATGGTTACCTTTCCCGAAAATAGACCCTAAGGAGACCCTACCTGCCCAAGGATGTTACCCACAGACATACCCAAAAACCCAAACCAAGCTGACTGGTGAAGATATTTCAAGCAAATGGTAACCCAAAAAATGCAGGTGTAGCTATATTCACATTAGACAAAATAGACTTTAAATTAAAAGTGGTAAAAAGAGAGAAAGAAGGTCATTATATAATGATGAAGGGATTAATACATCATGAAGATATAACAATTGTAAATATCTATGAGCCCAAAATCAGAACACCTAAATATATAAAGCAAAAAATAACAGAACAAAAAGGAGAAATAAAGAATAGTATAATAATAGTTGGGGACTTTAATACCCCAACTATTAACAACGGATAGATCATCCAGACAGAGAATCAATAAGGAAACAGTGGGTTTGAAAAACACTATAGACCAAATGATCTTAACAGACATATATAGAACATTCTATTCTACAACAGCAGAATACATTCTTCTCAAACAAACATGGACCATTTTCTAGGATAGACCATATGTTAAGCCATGAAACAAGTCATAGGAAATTTAAGAAGACTGAAATCATAGAAAGCATCTTCTCCAATCACAACGGCATAAAACTAGAAAACAATCACAAGAGGAAAACTGGAAAATTCACAAATACACAGAAATTAAATGACACTGTTCTGAACAACTAATTGATTAAAGAAGAAATTGAAAGGTAAATTAAAAAGTTTCTTAAGACAAATGAAAATAGAAACATACCAAAACTTATGGGATGCAGCAAAAGCAGTGTTAAGAAAGAAGTTCATAGCAAAAAAAACACCTATATTAAGAAGCAAGAAAGATCCCAAGTAAACAACCTAATTCTATGCCTTAAGGAACTAGAAAAAGAAGAACCACCTGAGGTCAATTTTAGCAGAAGAAATGAAATAATAAAGATTAGAGCAGAAATAAATAAAATAGAGAACAGATAAACAATAAAAAAATTAACCAAACCAAGAATTAGTTCTTTGAAAAGATAAACAAAATTCACAGACTCTTAGCTAGACTAACCAAAGAAAAAATTCAACAAAATTATAAATGAAAAAGGAGACCTTACAATTGATACCACAAAAATACAGAGGATCAAAGAGACTACTATGGACAACTATATGCTAACAAACTAGACAACCTAGAAGAAATGGAAAAATTCGTAGAAACATGCAACCTACCAAGACTGAATCAAGAAGAAATAGAAAATATGATGAGACTTATTACTAGTAAGGAGATCAAATCAGTAACCAAAAATCTCCCGACAAAGAAAAGCCCATCATCATATGGTTTCACTGATGAATTTTATCTAACATTTAAAGAAGAATTAGCACCAGTCCTTCTCAAACTCTTCCAAAAAATGGAAGAGGAAGGAACACTCCCAAACTCATTTTATGGGGCCATTATTATCTTGATACCAAAGTCAGATAAGAATGTTACTAAGGAAAACCAATTTCCCTGATGAATATAGACACAAAAATTCTCAGTAAAATACTAGCAAAATGAATTCAGCAACACATTAAAAGGATTATGCATCATCATCATGTGAGATTTATCCCTGGGATGCAAGGATGGTTCAACATATACAAATCAATCAATGTGATACATCACATTAATAGAATGAAGAGAATCATGCGATCATCTCAATAGATGCAGAAAAACATTTGACAAAATTCAACATCCATTCATGATAAAAATGCTTAACAAATTAGGCATAGAAGGAACATATCTCAACATAATAAAGGCCGTACATGACAAGCCCACAGCTAACAACATACTCAGTGGTGAAAGGTTGAAAGCTTTTCCTCTAAGATCAGGAACAAAACATGGGAGCTGACTCTTACCACTCCTGTTCAAGATAGTATTGTAAATGCTAGCTAGAGCAAAAAGGCCAGTAAAAAAAAAAAAGGCATAAGAATTGGAAAGGAAGAAGTAAAATTGTCTCTATTTGCAGATGACATAATTTTATATATAGAAAATCCTAAAGACTTAACCAAAAAATTGTTAGAATAAGCAAATTGAGTAAAGTGGCAGTGTACAAAATTGACATACAAAAATCAGTAGTATTTCTATATACTAACAGTAAATTATCTGAAAAAGATAAAGAAATCAATCTCATTTATAATAGCATTAAAAACAATAAAATACTCAGGAATAAACTTAACCAAGGAGGTGAAAGATCTCTACTCTGAAAATTATAAGACATTGATGAAATAAACTGAAGACACAAATAAATGGAAAGGTGGAAACTGTGTGTTCATGGATTGGAAATATTACTATTGTTAAAATGTCCATACTACCAAAAGCCATCTATAGATTCAATGCAATCCCTATTAAGCTTCCAATGGCATTTTTTACAGAAGTAGAAAAAACACTCCTAAAATGTATATAGAACCACAAAAGATCCCAAATTTCCAAAGAAATGCTGAGAAAGAAGAACAAAACAGGATACGTCACACTTCCTCATTTCAAGCTATACTATAAAGCAATAGTAATCAAAACAGTTTGGTACTGGCATAAAAACAGACAAATACACCAATGGAACAGAATTGAGAGTCTAGAAATAAACCTAAGTATATACAGTCAATTAATATTTGTCAAGAGAGCCAAGACTACTCAATAGAGAAAAGATAGTCTCTTCAATAAATGGTGCTGGAAAAATTGGATATTCACATGGAAAAGAATGGAACTTGGGGGCCAGCCTGGTGGCGCAAGCAGTTAAGTGCGTGTGCTCCACTGCAGCAGCTCGGTGTTCGCTGGTTTGGATCCCAGGTGCGCACAGACGCACTGCTTGGCAAACCAGGCTGTGGCGGCGTCCCATGTAAAGTGAAGGAAGATGGGCACGGATGTTAGCCCAGGGCCAGTCTTACTCAGCAAAAAAAAAAAAAAAGAGAGAGAAAGATTGGCAGATGTTAGCTCAGGGCTGATCTCCTCACTAACAAACAAACAAAAAAAAGAATGGAACTTCATGCCTTACTTACATCACTCAGAAAAATTAACTCAAAATGGATTAAAGACTTAAATGTAAGACCTGAAACTATCAAACTCTTAGAAGAAAACATAGGAAAAAAGCTCCTTGACATGGGTCTTGGTAATCACACCATGGAAAGCACAAAGAACAAAATCAAAAGTAAACAAGTGGGACAACATCAAGCTAAAAACCTTCTGTACAGCAAAGGTAACCATCGACAAAGTGAAAAGACAACGTATAGAATGGAAAAAAATATTTGCAAACCATATATCTGATAAGGGGATAATATCCAAAATATATAAAGAACTCATACAATTCAATAGCAATAAAAAACTAAATAATCCAATTAAAAATGGGCAAAGGACCTGAACAGATATCTTTCCAAAGAAAATATAGGAATGGTCACAGGTACATAAAAAGATGCTCAATAGGGAAATGCATTAGGGAAATGCAAATTAAAACCACAATGAGATATTACTTCCGGTCTGTTAGAATGGCCCTCATCAAAAAGACAAGAGATAACAAATGCTGGCATGGTTGTCGAGAACAGGGATCCCCCGTGCACTGTTGGTCGAATTGTAAATTGGTCCAGCCACTATGGAAAACAGTGTGGAGGTTCCTCAAAAAATTAAAAATAAAACTACCTTATAATCCAGCAATTCCACTTCTGGAAATATATCCAAAGGAAACAAAAACACTAACTCAAAAAGATATCTGCACTCCCATGTTCATAGCAGCATTGTTTACAATAGTCAAGACATGGAAACAACCTAAGCTTCCATCAATGGATGAATGGATAAAGAAGTTATGGTATATATTTACACAATGGAATATTATTCAGCCTAAAAAAATGAAGAAATCTTACCATTTATGACAACATTGATGGACCTTGAAGGTATCATGCTACGTGAAATAAGTCAGACTGAGAAAGACAAATACTGTATGATCTCACTTATGTGTGGAATCTAAAAAACAACAAACAACAAAAACCACACCAGGAAACTAAAAAAGCAAACAACAAAAACCACACCAGACTCATAGAAAAAGAGATCAGATTTGAGGTTACCAGAGGCAGAGGGTGGTGGAAGGGGAAATTGGAGGAAGGTGGTCAAAGGGTACAATCTTCCAGTTATAAGATAAATAAGTACTAGGGATGTAATGTACAATATGATGATTATAGTTAACACTGCTGTATGATATACAGGAAAGTTGTTAAGAGAGTAGATCCTAAGAGCTCTCATCATAAGGAGAATTTTTTTTTCTTTTTTTTTTATTGTATCTATACAAGATGATGGATGCTAACTAAACCTACTGTGGCAATCATTTCACAATATTGTAAATCAAACCATCATGCTGTACACCTTAAACTTATACAGTGATGCATGTCCACTATTTTTCAATAAAACGGGGAAAAAATCAGATACCTAGCGTTCAGAGTTGCTCCCACTTGCTCCTTATTTTTCTCTGAGTTAGTGATCAATTTTGAACTATTTTCTGTCGAAATCCATTTGTATATGTATACAAACCCTTATTTCACATATATGTACTAATCTACCCAGAATTCAAATTGTGTGTAACTTGCACAACTCTCTTATAAAACATTTTTTCTAGCCAGACTGTTCTTTTAATTAAATGTCATCTGGTCTCCTGTCTCTGAACCTGTTACCCCTATTATAATGTGTTACTCTTTTCTCTCTGCTACATGAAAGCAACCACTCTCCCAGAACTTAGCTCAAGTTCTTCCTCTTTGAAGGACTTCTTTCTGTTCTTTCTCTCTATTCTTTCTTACTACCCAAAATCATGAAATCTTGTTTTGTATTTCATAATATTTACTTAGTACCTGTGCTTTCTTGTTTTGTTAATCTCTTTTATGTATGTGTCTTTTTCTACCACTGGGGAGTAGGACAGTTTTTTCTATCTCGAGTATATATAAGATGAGTAAATGAATGGAAGACTATATCAAAGATAACTTTGACTATTTTCAAACTATGCATATTCTTTACGATTAGGTTGCTCATACCCTTCTTCTCTGAATTTTTTATAGTTCTTTGTACAGAATTTTGTATCACCAAGAGCTTCCAGCCACCTCTTTTGCTTGCATAAGGCAATATAGAATATGCATTGACCTTCTTATGCTGTCTGTTTCCCAGAGCTAACATTCTGCCCTGCAAATAGTGACAGCTACGTAAGCATGTGTAGTTGTTCTCGATGATGGTATTTTTGACTCTTGCAGTTCATATTCAACGTCTTTGCCCTATTCAAATAGTTGGGCATATTTTAAAACATCCGTTTACAAATACTGTATGGTCATAATGATACATACGGTAAAATGGGAATGATAGTAATACACATCACCAGAATATTATCCAAGAAGCCTATAGAAAATAATATCTTCGAAAGTAATTTTCCCTTTAAAACACAATCATTATGACTCTTGCATACACTTGACAGAAATCCAGACAACCATTCTAACTTATACACAGGGATGAGAGAACAACTATATTCCTGAATTTCAAGTTAAGGTTACAAAATTAACTTCTTTAATCAATATATTTGTATCATTATCCTCTTTTAAAACAATTTAGCAATTCAAAGATTCCCCTACCTTTGCTCACTTTTCCCAGATAATATTTCATGATTTGGCAAATTAGTTAGAAGTCTGGTTAATAATTTAAAAGTCTTTGGTAAGACATTAAGGTTCAGTTATCGCACTGTAGCTCAAATATTTTAGTAATGATAATCCAAAGTTGAAACCAAACACATAAATCATTGAAGGATTTTGTTTGCAAGATGACAGCTTGTTTTCCTTGGCTTCTTCTTACAACTCACATCAATTTCAAATTTGCGTTCACAAGGAAAATCCCAGGGAAACTTTATGTTAATGTTCAAAAATTTAATATTTGGTAAAACATGAAAAGGGACTTATGCATGAAACATTCAACTATGGTATTAGAAAATTATCTACTCAGAAATTTAACTTACCTTAATTTCATAATTTGGGAGGCAAAATAGCTAACATGACCCCTCTCTGGTCTGTATCTTGATTCTTTTTGACAGAATGCCTCTGAATAGCTGTCAAAAAATCAATATGAAAGAACTGAAAACCATGCCCTCATTCATGGAGTTGAGCATGCTGGGGAGGGGGGTGACATAGCCACCACAAAGTGAGTTCAGGTAAGAAGTATCTGCTCTGGTAACCGGCAAGCAATGAAAGAAAGATCTTTTTAGGAAATACAGATAGAGGGAATTACCACTGAAACATATTGATGAATAATAACTGACTGAGGTTCATTCATTCATTCATTTCATAGAGATTTACTGAAGTATATGCCCCCTGACAACACAAAAGTGATTAAGACAAAATCCTTGCCTACAAGGTGTGTATGGTCCCAGGTTGAGCTAGAATGCTATTTTCCTGTGGGAGAAAAGATTTTAAAAATTCTGATTTTTATGGAGGCAGAAAATAAGTCCTTGGTGGTGGTTTCCATGATAAATCTTGAACCAAAATTCAGAGTCTATTTTAGGAAAACAGGCAAACGTTGGGAAAATCATGACATAAATTGTATGTCTTCTCACTGCTCAGTGAGCATCATAGCATCATTTTGGTATTTTCCACCTCTCTTTATCTTGCACTACTTCCTTCATTGCTAATTCCCAAAGATACCTATGTCTGTCAATATCCTCTCTCTTTTATCAAAATGCATTCACACCCAATAACAAATGACTTAAATTCCTTAAGCCATTATTTCTTCCCAAAGGTATTTGCATTTTAATCAAAAAAAAGTAATAGTCTGTTTGAGAAATATTAGATAGCAGGCTGCAGGCCAAACAGACTTTGAAGGTGGTTCTGTATATTACTTACATCTAAATTCCTCTGTTGAAGAGGAAGACCTAACACAGAAAATGAATGGTGAGAATGGATTGATAATCCAGGTCCAATGAAAGAGATAATAATTCACTGCTACTAGCTCTCATTAGGCATAAATTCCCCTTATTTAAGATTGTTGTCATTAAGTTGATAAACCATGGCATTGAAACACACCTGGTACAGCTCTGAATCCCTGGTGGGATGGGAATACGAGGTGTAGTGTCTCCTTTGGCAGTTCTGTTAAGGCCATTCTTGGCACTCTTACTCCCACATTGGCAACATGGGATAAGTTGGTTTTTTCATCACTATTACTTTTGACCTTTGTACCAGTAATGGCAGCAAAATAGCCCTTAGTCATTGCTGCTTTACCCGCTTTCATTTTAGTACTTGAGGCTAAGAATAAAGTTGCTCAGGAGTTCCCCTTCTGCTCAGAAAGATAAAACCATGTTTGAATTCAATGTGGTATTATAATGTTTATTGCAGCTGTTTAGAGCCAAAATATTTGGAAAAATTAGTTGGAATGTAGTTATTACAGTTGTGTCTCCCATCTAGTGCTATGATAATTTCTGAAAGTGCTAAAAGTTCAACCTTAAAAAGGACTGAATAGATATTTATTTCCCTTCCATGTGATTTATGTTTCTGCTTGTATATAAGCTTCTTAAACTACTTCGGCCTGAAGTTAAGGACTTCTGAGGAGAGGGCTGTGGATTCTTATTCTTACTCTGTAAAAACTAAAACAAAAAGTAAGTTTACATTTTCATTTTACCTTCTCTCTTTTATTTTCTTTATTTACTTTTGCCTAACCCAGTAATGCAATACCCTCCTTGGTGAAGTTTCTGTATATATATTGCTAAATTACAGGTGATAATTGTTTACTATAGCAAGGTTTCAAAATATGAGAAAAGTTCTCCAAAATAGACTGGGGGGAAAAAATAAAATGTTGTATTTGAACACCCATGAGCACATTTTTCTTCATCAAAGAGAAAATGGTTAGAAAAAAAAAAACCTAAAAGTTAGCCCAAAACAGAGATTAATTTTAATTAAGGCTCAGAAAAAGATGACAAGTATATTGATAAATGACTTTCTTTTCTTTGCTTTCTTTTTCATTTTCTTTCACGGTGTATGCCTGAGGTCAGGAGATTTCCCAGGCTTCAGTAGACGCTCATTATAGAGTAAAAAATCATGGCATTTTCAGGTTTTCCAAGTCAAGATCTGCTAGTGTTGGGAAAGGTAGGATGATGTTAAGATACTTTCCCAGAAGTCACAATTCTTTTAGTCTAAAATATTCATTGAGCTCTTGTTAACTAAAAGACACTGATCTATGTACCATGAGGACTATAGAGATGGATAAACTTCAAAAACATTCCAATCTATTGTGTTGACATAGATGTACCAAGTGGAGGAAGGGAACTGGGTTAGAAGTTCATGTTGGGTAAAGGAGCGAATCAGGCTTCAAGGTGATCAGTGAATACTGCAGTGCCCAGGGAGGGTGCTGCATCCACATGGACCTGAAGCTGAACCTAAACTGTTCAAGGGGAAGGAAACTACTATTGATTAAGCACTTAGTATGTGTTAGGCACTTCAGTAGGTGCTTTATCTGTACTTTCTCCTTACTTATCACAATAGTCTTGTGAAGTAGACATTACCCCGGCAGAGAAAACTGAGACTCACAATGAATATACAATGATCTCCAGTGGATGTCACTAATTAAAATATGTATATTTCAACATGGTTTCTGTGGATTCAGTGAGAACCAAAGTGAAAAAATATGAAATTGCTGGTTGGTTCTTTTACGTATTTATTATGTAGAAACTACTTCATTATAACATTATACCCTTAAGCAAGCAAATTCAACCCTTTGTCTACTACCAGATACATCATGGTGGGTAATGTTCAGAGTTAAGAACATTCTTCAAGGGATATAATCAGAACTACCACCCTCCGCCTCCAATAAAAACCCTTAATTTTGAAAAAAAAAATTCAAACTTAGAGAAGTTGAAAGAATATTCATATGTTAAACACTTGTATACCATTGATTGAGATTCCACAGTTCTCAAATTTTTGGCACATTTGCTTTATGACTCCCCCATCCATTCTCCACTCTCTCTCAATTGTCTTGTGAAATATCCCACAATCAGGATTTGTATGATTATTTTCTTATTATTAGATTGAGGAGAAACATTTTTTGGCAAGAACACCATATAGATGAGGTTATTTACTTTCCATTGCTTCACGTCGGAGGGCCATAATATCTGTTTGCTCCATAAATGGTGATTGAAAGTTTTGTCTCTGAGTTTAGATGGGGTCTACCACATCTCTTCCTTATAAAAGAACCTTTCTCCTTTATAAATAATTCACAGTATATGGCATGAAACTTAAAGACAAACAAATATTTTGTTTCCCAATAATCTTTCACCCAAAGATTTTAGCATTTATTGGATGCACCTTGCCCAAATCAAATATTACATTATAGTTGCATAATGGTTATTCTGAAATTCTAACATTTCTGCGATATATTTTAGTTGGCATGTAACAATGTAGTTTGGGGTTTAGAATATATGTAAAAGCAAAGTTTAGGACAATCATAGCATATAGGTGAAGAAAAAATTGAACTACATTATTGTAAGTTTGCTATACTCTATGGCAGTAATACATTATCGCTTGAAAATAGACTATAATAAATTAAAGATGTACACTATGAACCCTAAAGTGACCTCCAAAATAACAATACAAAAAAATTATAGCTAAAAGGCCATAAAAGGAGATTAATTGAAGTCATTTCTAAAATTCAGTTACTCCAAAAGAAGGCAGAAGAAAGAGGGAAAAGAAAGCAAAATAGTAGAGGTGGTCCAAGATGGCAACGTAGGAATATCCTGAACTCACCTCCTCCCAAGCACACAGCAAATCTACAACTACATATAGAAAAATTCTCTCTGAAAAAGACCTGAAAACTAGCTGAACAGCTCCTTCACATCAGCAAAAGAGAAAAGGGCCATAGGTTGGCTGGTAGGAGAGGCTGAGATGTGGTCTCACCATAAACCCACACGGGCCTCAGCAACCCCCAATTGGGAGGGAACTCTCAAATCTGGAGCTTCTCTCTGAGGAGCAAAGGGTTCCTACCCCACATGAGGAACTTCAGCTTTTAAGACCTGCATCTGAGAGACAAGCCTCCAAAACATCTGGCTTTGAAAACCAATGAGGCTTGCTTCTACAAGACCCAAAAAGCTGTAGCAAACTGAGAAACTGCTCTTAAAGGGCTCTGCGCCAGGCTCACTTGCTCCAGGGCCCAGCCCAGAAGCAGCAGTTTGAAAACCATCCAGACTATATGTGAAGGAGATTCGATCGCTGGAGGGGCAGGGGCCTGCTGGGATACTCTTTCAGGATGGAGGCACTGCTGGGAGCCATTTCACACTTTCCCTCTACATTGCTAAAGCTGGTGGTTGCATTTTTCTTTTTTTCTCAGCAGGTGCCATCTTTACCCTCCAACTAGTGGGCCCCATCTTTGCACTCTACCTCTGCCTTGCTAAGTCCTGTGGGCACCATCTTTTTTTTTTTTAGCCCTTGTCAGGTGCCATCTTTGTGCTCTCCCCCTGCCATGATCCACAGTGCTAATGTCTCCCGGACGGGAGCTTTTACATACATCTGGTGCCCTAGTTTTTGCAGCTGCAGCCCAAGGCACACCCCTTGATTGCCTGGCTCTGGACACCAGGGGGACTTGCATTCCTGAGTCTCATGGGACTATAACAATTGAAGAGACAGTTTTTAGCAGACTACCATACCCAGGGCACTGCACAGATGACAGATTCAACAGATTCAACAGATGCAACACATTCCTAGTCTTTCTAAGAAAGAGAACTATTTGTGTGTCCAGGAGCTTTGGACTGAGGGACAGGCCTCTGGTACAGCCTACAAAGGATCATAAAAGACTACTATGAACAATTATATGCCAACAAATTGGACAACCTAGAAGAAATGGATAAAGTCTTAGAAAAATACAACCTTCCAAGACTGAATCATGAAGAAATGGAAAATCTGAATAGATCACTTACTAGGAAGATTGAATCAGTAATCAAAAACCTCCCAACAGACAAAAGTCCAGGACCAGATGGCTTCACTGGTGAATTCTACCAAACATTCAAGGGAGAATTAATCCCAATCTTTCTCAAACTTTTCCAAAAAATAGAAGAGGAGGTAACTCACCCAAACTCATTTTACAAGGCCAGCATTACCCTGATAGCAAAACCAGACAAAGATGCCACAAGAAAAGAAAATTATAGGCCAACATCCCTGATGAACATAGATGCAAAAGCCCTCAACAAATTTTAGCAAACTGAATACAATAATACATTAAAAGGATCATACACCAGATCAAGTGGGATTAATCCAGGGATGCAAGGATGGTTCACATCTGCAAATCAATCAATGTGATATATTACATTAACAAAAGAAAGGATAAAAATCATATGATAATTTCAATAGACTCAGAAAAAGCATTTGACAAAATTTAACATCCATTTATGATAAAAGCTCTCAACAAAGTGGGTATAGAGGGAACACACCTCAACATAATAAAGGCCATATATGACAAGCCCACAGCTAACATCATTCACAACAGTGAAAAGCTGAAAGCTTTTCCTCTAAGATCAGGAATAAGACAAGGATGCCCACTCTTGCCACTTTTATTCAACAGAGTATTAGTAGTCCTAGCCCCAACAATTAGGAAAGAAAAAGAAATAAAACACATCCAAATCAGAAAGGAAGAAGTAAAACTGTCGCTATTTGCGGATGACATGATACTATATATAGAAAACCCTAAAGACTCCACCAAAAAACTGTTAGAAAAACACATTCAGTAAGTTGCAGGATACAAAATCAATACACAAAAATCTTGCATTTCTATACACTAACAATGAGCTTTCAGAAGGAAATTAAGAAAACAATCCCATTTACAATTGCATAAAAAAAATACCTAGGAATAAATTTAACCAAGGAGGTGAAAGACCTGTTCACTGAAAACTGTAAGACTTTGATGAAAGAAGTTGAAGAAGACACAAATAAATGGAAAGATAGCCCATGCTCATGAATTAGAAGAATTAGTATTGTTAAAATGCCCATACTACCCAAAGCAATCTACAGATTCAATGCAATCCCTATCAAAATTCCAATGGCATTTTCCACAGAAATAAAATATACAATCCTAAAACTTGTATGAAACTACAAAAGACCCTGATTACCCAATCTTGAGAAAGAAGAGCAAAGCTGAAGGTATTATGCTCTCTGATTTCAAACTATATTACAAAGTTAGAGTAATGAAAACAATATGGTATTGGCATAAAAACATAGATCAATGGAACAGAATAAAGAGCCCAGAAATAAACTCACGTATATATGGTCAATTTATGATAAAAGAAGAAAGAATATACAATAGGGAAAAGACAGTATCTTCAACAAATGTTGGGGAAACAGCACAGCCACATGCAAAAGAATAAAACCAGCCTATGATCTTATATCATACACAAAAATAAACTCAAAATGTATTGAAGACTTGAATGTAAGACCTGAAACCATAAAACTCCCAGAAGAAAACATAGGCAGTAAGCACTTTGACACGAGTCAAAGCAATGTTCTTGGCAATGTTTTCTTTGGATTTGACACCAAAAGCAAAGGCAGCAAAAGCAAAAATAAACAAGTGGCACTACATGAAACTTAAAACCTTCTGCGCAGGGCCGACCCCGTGGCTTAGCGGTTAAGTGCGCATGCTCCGCTACTTGCGGCCTGGGTTCGGATCCCGGGCGTGAACCGAGGCACCACTTGTCCAGCCATGCTGAGGCAGCATCCCACGTACAGCAACTAGAAAGATGTGCAACTACGACATACAACTATCTACTAGGGCTTTAGGGATAAAAAGGGAAACAAAGGAGGAGGATTGGCAATAGATGTTAGCTCAGGGCCAGTCTTCCTCAGCAAAAAGAGGAGGATTGGCATGGATGTTAGGTCAGGGCTGATCTTCCTCACACACAAAAAAAAAACCTTCTGCACAGCAAAGGAAATTGTCAACAAAATGAAGAGGCAACCTACTGAATGGGAGATAATATTTACAAATCATATATCCAAGAAGGGGATGATATCCAAAATACATAAAGAAGTCATACAACTCAATAGCATAAAAACAAACAATCTAATTTTAAAAAATGGGCTAAGGACCTGATGAGACATTTTTCCATGGAAGACATACAGAGGGCCAACAGTCACAAGAAAAGATGCTCAACATCACTAATCATCAGGGAAATGCAAATCGAAATCAAAATGAGATAGCAACTCACACCTATTAGAATGGCTATTATCAAAAAGACAAGAAATAACAAGTGTTGGCAAGAACGTAGAGAAAAAGGAACCCTTGTGCACTGTTGGTGGGAATGTAAAATGCTGCAGCCACTATGGAAAAGAATATGGAGATTACTCAAAAAATTAAAAATGGAACTACTATATGATCCAGCAATCCCACTTATGGGTATTTATCTGAAGAAAACAAAAACACTAATTTGAAAAGATATGTGCACCCCAATGTTCATTGCAGCATTATTTATAATAGCCAAGGTATGGAAACAACCTAAGCGTCCGTCAATGAATGAAAGAATAAAGAACCTATGGTGTATATATAGGTGTGTGTGTGTGCATATATATATATACCCTATTCAGCCATAAAAAAGAACAAAATCTTGCCATTTGTAACAACATTGATGGACACTGAGGGCATTATGCTCAGTGAAATTAGTCAGACAAAGAAACATAAGCCCTCTGGTGGTTGCCAGAGGCAGGAGGTGGAGAGAGGGTGAAATGGGTAAAGGGGTCAAAAGGTACAAACTTCCAGCTATAAAATAAATAAGTCATGGGGATATAATGTACAGTGTGGTGACCATAGTTAATAATACTGTATTGCATATCTAAAAGTTGCTAAGAGAATAGATCTTAAAAGTTCTCATCATAAGAAAAAGAAAAAAAAAATTCCACAACTATGTATAGTGAAAGATGTTAACTAGACTTATTGTGGTGATCATTTCACAATGTCTACAAATAGTGAATCATGTTGTACACCTAAAACTAATATAATGTTATATGTCAATTATACCTTAATAAAAAAAAGAAAGAAAACAAAGTAGAGATGCCACCAGTGTAAACCAAATAAAAATATGATAGATTTAAACCTTATCACATCAATAATCAAATGTAAATGATATAAACACCCCAACCAAATAACAGAGATCATCATATAAGATAAAATTATAAGATTCAATTATACGCCACATACAAGAAAAGAACTTCAAGTATAAAGGCATAAATAGAAAAAACATAAAAGATAGGAAAAGATACACAATGCTAACGGTAATCAAAATAACACTGGAATGGCTATATTAATATCAAAGTAGATTTCATGGTAAAAAACATTAGTGGGGTAAAGAAGATAATTTTATAGTTATAAAGGGATCAATTTATCAGTATAACATAACAATCCTAAACTTTTCTGAACATAATAACAGAGCTTCAAAATGCATAAAGAAAGAACTGCTAGAACAGCAAGGAGAAATAGACAAATCAACAATTACAGTGAGAAATTACAATGCTGCTCTCTCCAGAAACAATTAAATAATAGGTAGAAAATCATCAAGAGTATAGCTGCCTTGAGAAATCCTATCAACTTTTTTGACCTAACTGACATTTTCAGAACACTCCAACCAGCGATACATTTTTTTTTTTCAAGTGTACTTGGAACAACTATACAGATAGACTATATTCTGGGCCATAAAACAAGTCTCAACAGACTAAAAAAGATGAAGATAATACAAATACTTCTCTGATCATAGTGGAATTATTAGAAATGAATAACAGAATGATATTAGGAAAATTTAAAGGACTGACCATACCAACCATTAGTGAGAACGTAGAGCAACTAGAACTCTCATAAACTACTGGTGACACATTCATTCTGTTAAAAAGTTTGGCAATTTCTTAAAAAGTGAAACATACACCTTTCATGTGATCTATCAACTCCTCTCCTAGAGAAATGAACAGACATATCCATAAAAGCCTTGTACCTGAATTTTCATAGCAGCATTATTTGTTATAGACAAAAACTAGAAGCAAATGTAATTAACAGTTGTAAGTAAATGTCCATTAACAGTTGAATGAATAAAAAAATTGTGTACATATGTACAATAGAACACTACTCAGAAATAAAAAGGAATAAACTATTGACACATACAACGATATGAATAAATATCCACGTAATTATGCTTAGTGAAATATGCCAGAAAAAAGAACATAAGTTGTATTATTCCATTTATATATAATTCTAGAAATTGCAAACTAATCTAGAGTGACAGTCAAAACTTATCCATTTGTAGACTTTAAATATGTGCAATTCATTTAATGTCAATTATACCTCAATAAAGCTTAGTTAAAAACTAAGTAAAATTATATTCATAGCTCAAAAATAAAACATATATAGAAATGTATATATGCCTCAGAGTAGTTTCACCTCCATCTCTGTATCTTTCACCATATTCTATACACTAGAATAAATTACTAATGTATAAGACAGAGAAAAAATAAACATTAAAGTCCTAGAAAAAGTATATATGAGTGTCTTTTAACTGGCTATTGTTTAAATATAAGGCGGCCTTGGATTAGATTATTTTAATTTTATATTTTCTCCCTTCTCAAATTCTTTTGTGTTAGCTCTATCATGGATTGTCTTGGGTATGCCGTATCATATCATCAAATAGAGAGATTTACTTCTTTTCCAATTCTTATGCCTCTATTAGACTTGTTAACTACAGCTCCACTATAAAAAACATATCCTTTGTGCTGAGTGCCAAAAGATTTACAAACTCCTTCCATGAGCAAAATTTAGTCTAGTTCTCTTTCTTATTAGACATCAAGAAATAAAATCTGCTATCTGGGACAATGTTTAAGAATATTTAAACATTCATATACCTAGTTTTAAAGGAGGAATAGTCACAGAAAGCAGTCATATATTTCAAAAATGTAAGTTGTATGTACGCTGTTGTATACATCAACAAAATTCTTAGGATTAAAAAAAAAAACATAAAGCTAGGGCCGGCCCAGTGGCGTAGTAGTTAAATTCGTGTGCTCCGCTTTGGTGGCCTGGGGTTCACAGGTTCAGATCCCGGGCACAGACATATGCACCGCATCGAGCCATGCTGTGGCTGGCCTCCTACGCATAAGTAGAGGAGGATGGGCACAGATGTTAGCCCAGGGCCAATCTTCCTCAGCAAAAAGAGGAGGCAACCAATGTTAGCTTAGAGCTAATCTTGCTCACCAAAAAAAAAAAAAAGAGATAAAGCAGAAAAATACTTTTCATTCATTATGTCATATAATTCTCAAAACAGCCTCAAGTAATAAGTGATACCATCATTATCATTTTATAAATAACGTCTCTGAGATTCAGAAACTGTTAAGAACTTAACCATACTAACCCAGTAGCTAATTTTAGAGAAATTATGTAAACCCAGGTCTGTCTGATTTCAAGGTACATGACCTGACCATTATGCTTGGCTAATCCAGACTATAAACTTTAGAATTTGTTTGAATTATCTGTTACTGTGTAACAAACCACCCCAAAACTTAGTGACCTAAAATAACACAATTATTTATTTAACTCACAAGCATACTGTTTGGGCAGGGTTCAGCAGGGAAGGCTTCTCTGCTCCACACAGCATCAGATGGGATGGTTTGACTACGACTGAAGGATCCACTTTCAATATGGCTCATTCACGTGGCTGACAAATTGGTTCTAGCTGCAGCTGAGAGCTTAACTGGGGTTGTTGGCTGAAATACGCATGGCCTCTTCAAGTGGCCTTTCTGCATGAGCTAGTTGTGTTTTCCCCACACGTGTAGCAGCTGGGTTCCAAAAGTAAGCCTCTCAAAAGTACCAGGTAGGAGCTATATCATCTTGTATAACTCAGCACTGAAAGTTACATAGCATAGTCACACTCACTTAGATTCAAAGAGAAGTTACATAAATCCCACCTCTCAATGGAGGTACATCAATACCACAGTTTAAAAAGAACAGGTGAGATGGAATATAATGTGGGAGCCAACTTTAAAAAATACTATCTTCCATAGAAATCTTCTAGAATATTGTTTCTCAAAGTATGGTCCATATACCATCTCAACAAAAATTACCTGACATATATGTTCAAATGATGATTCTTTGTTATGTTTGAGAAATATATAATTTAAAACTTTGAGACCAAGGCCTAGAAATGCACACTTTTAACAAATTATTTGGGTGGGTTTTCTGCTCCTAAAGTTTTAGAACCATTTATCCAGTCTAACACTCTCACTTGAAAGAAAAAGAAAAAAGAACTAGAGAAGTTAAAGACTTTCCCAAGAACACAGAGTTAAATATGCCATTTTCAGTCTCTCTTTAAGAGTGTATTACTGTTGAGTTATTAAGAACAAGATTCTTGATGATTCCTATCATAACTATAATAAAGAGTAAGCCCAGGGAAGAGCATTGCAAACTCAAATGCCTACAGGGGCAAGGAGGTGACACAAATGAGTGTGGCAGACCTGGTATAAGATAAGATAAAATAGAAAACCAGGGAAAGGTCACGAACTGGAAACAATTTGAATGATCAAAGAACCCAAAGGAAGATAAGATTTTACTGGGCACCCAGATTGCTTGGCCTGGGAAAAGAAAGCAAAAGTCACGGCCGCTGTAATAAAAATGTTACACAATGATAGAGAAATAAAAGACCCCATAGAGGTCATAAATTGCGTTTCATCCAAAGATGGCTCCAGTGCTTTATGCCACGCTTGGTGGGCAAGGATGTTTGCTGAATGCTTATTGAACAAAGAGTAGAATTGGGTAAGAGAAGTCAGATTTCAAGGTCTCCAAGAAATGGCTGAAACTGAGCAAATGACACACTGACTTGTTTGCCCTAAATTTTAAGGTGGATGAACATTCAGTTTTTTCCCTCTCTCTTTGAGTATACACACACACACACACACACACACAAATACATATAAATAGTCAAACATACATGTGTATGCTAATAAAAGACTTTATAACCATGATTATGCAGACACGATTCCTTTAGAATGTATAATTCTGTGAACACTCTTTGCCATTTCTGTAGATAATGGAGTCAATTAAGAATTTATTGTTCTCCCCAACAGGTATAAGTTCTCCAAAAGGTCAACGTAGGTGGTCCTCAAGGAACAGGATCCCTGCTGACTCTCGTTCATGACCTCTCCAACATACAGCTTGCCCTCTCAAGAAATTTTCAATTTTCATTTTTCAATGCCCCCTATTACAGAAAAAAGCAGCTTCCCCTCTCGAGGCCTGCTGGATCAAAAGCTGATTCTCAGATACTGTTGTTTCTATGCAAGAGGAGAAGGGAAAATATTCTTCAATTCTGATGAAGAACCTAACTTTGGCCATGAGAGTACTTTTAAATGCAGCAGAAACAACCATCTTCTTAACAACAACAACAACAAAAAAGCTCCAAGGTAAATAGCCAGAGGCACGGTGGCAAAAATAAGACCTGCTTTTACACTTCTGGGACACTGAATAAAATGCATTTGAAAGAATCAAAACCAGCGAAAAGGAAGTTCTGCTGCTGAATCTCTGCTGTTGTGAGCCCTTTGCTGGCCTTCGCCTGTCAGGGGCGCTTGAGGTCAGTCCACAAGCCCATTTTCTCTCTCTGCCATTGCTGATTGCTAACGTCCTGAGTATTAATTACAAAATTCAGTCCTTCCTCTTTCGAGTCTGAAATAGAGAATGAGGGCTAACTTTAGAACAAAGGCTGTCAAATTCCCCCATCCACTCAGTGCATTTAAGGCCAACGACGTGCAAAGCAAAGAGACACATTCCTCCTCTTTCAGGAAAATTTCTGTGAAATTAGGATGACTCAAACATTCCTTCTAGGTCCTTAAAATAAAGGGTGAGTGTTAAAGGCATTCCATTTTTGAATGGCCCTAAAAAAATCTTCTTCTGAGAGATCTAGAAAGAGGGGTAAAATTACATCAGCTCATTGAACACAAATAAATGTTCTGGCCATCCTTCTCTGCAGGATTAAAAAATTGTCTTAGTCACAGCCTGGCCTCTAGTTCCCAAATGAGTGCATTGCCTTAGTGTTGTTTTTCAAGAACAGAGAAAAAGAAAAAGAATTGCGAGATAATTAATTTTTTCCCTTTGGTCTCAGGGACAGATCGCACACTCTGGGGCTGCCAGCTTGTTTCAGCCACAAGGTTCAGTTTGTGGTACATCCTCATACTTCCCTACCAAGAATTTGTTTCGTGGTTAGCAATTCCCCTGTGGGGCAGAAAGGAGAGTCAGAGAAACATGGGGCCAATCTACCATGCTAGCTGAGGGCAGATGGCAGTGATGTTAAGAGTCTCTACTGCCACAAATATGATTTGACTCAAGTGTACTGTCGCGGGGCTTACTTTAAAGCAAAATGCATCTTCCATTTAAAAAATTTCCCAAGCAATTATGATAAAGTAAATGGAGAAGCTGAAAGCAAGACAAATCTGGAGCTTGTATACCTATATCTACTTTTTAGGCACTGCGACTTCCCTTAGGAAAGAGTCTTAAAACTCTGTAAAGTTACAAAAAAAAATCCTAAAACCTAAAACACAAACTAAAACCTGAAAATCAATCTCAGTATTACTCAGTGACTGTGACTCAGGGGCTCCACTTCCTCATCTGTAAGATGAGAGATGCTGGATTGCACAAATGGTTCCCAATCTGTACTCTCTACATTTCTAGTGATAGTCCATGTTTCCAAAGCCTAATGGAAATTGTCTTTGTATCTGAAATAAAGATGCCCATCTAGCTAATCATTCTTTCTTTGCTTTTAGCTGGATTTAAATCTATTCTAAAAGATAAGAGTGATAATTCTACACTGGTCAGAAGGCAAAGGTCAGCTTCAGGCCCTCTGACGTATTGGGAGCTGCAAGAAACAAACTCCATTTCCCTCATGCCCTCCCACACCTCTATCCCCTCCCAACCATTTTGAACGTGATGTGATACTCAGTCCATTAATTCCTCCCATACCAAGCAATTTATAAATGATGATAAGATGTTGGCTATCCTTCCACCATCTCCTGGGCAGCTCTCTTCTCTCTCACCATTCTCCCTCTCTCTGTTCCTCTCCTTTTTGTTGTTCCTCACTGGAGCAAAATACGTGTCATTTAAAGCCATTTAGCTATGACTTTTTGAAATTTCCTTATGTCATTGAGTTCTCATTTTCCACCCTACATAGCTTATTTAAGATTTTTTTTCCTTTTCAAAAATCTCTACCTCTATCCCTTGGACTTATAGTGATAACAGTCTGTTTTTATCTAATACTCTCTGAGATTCACTTTTCCCTTGCTTCTCCCACTCTTTAATTATTTTGTTGTTGTTTATTTATTTATTTATTTCTGCTAAGATATTCTTAGAACCACAAGAAAGGGAGAGAAATGCTGATTGCCCCAGAGCTTATCTCTTAGGAGATTTCAAGAAGGTGTGACTATGGAAAATTTTTTAAGCATTGAGGAATTAAAAATAAGTCAAAATAGAAATATAATATAGTAATTGCCTTTGGATTTTCATTGAAAGGACTTAAATAAGTTTTGAAGTCACTTTGGAATAAGTTCTGGGGCAATCAACATTTTCTTCTCTCTCTTCTGCAAAATTTTTCTTGCCAAACCCGGCCAATCAGAAATGACCGGGAGTGACACTTCTCTTCATGTCCCTCCTGGATCACAGTTCTCTGCCACCGCATAATGTCTGCATCTCTGAAAAGTTTGCCAAGCAAAGAATTTTTCTTTAAATGGATAAATTGCTGTATGCATTTTATTTTGTTATATTATATTTGGTATTTAAATATAGATAAAATTAGTTCTAGATATACACTTAAATTAAATAAAAGCATGAACACCTGTGTCCCCACAATACAACAGCTCCCTTCAAGATATGTTCCTGAGAAAAGGAGAAGCCCATGTATATTCTATGTCCCAATTTGAAAATCAGTGTTTATTTTTCAAAATACTTTTTAGAATTAATGTGCTTTAATGGAGATAAAAATGGAAAAATAATTAGACACTATCCTCCTTATTTGCACTCTCCAGACCCATTCCTGATTAAATCAAACTAGTGGGGTGTTTTTTTTCCATTGATGGCATTTTTTGTGGAGTGGTAATTAAGTCTCAGTCATGATGAGTGACCCACCAGCACCATAGGAAAGCCACTTCCCGAGACACAGCACCCAACCAGCCTGTCTAATCAGCCATTGTTTGTGAAATGAGGATTTTTGCGCAAAGGCACAAAGACTGTGCAAAGGCATATCAGAACTTACACTCGTAAGCTCCAAAATGTAGAGTTGAGCCTGAATTTCCCTCTGAAACTGCTGAAATCCAGCCCTTATCTCCCTGCTGTGTGTGTTTGTGTGTGTGTGTGTGTGTGTGTGTGTGTGTCTGTATTGGCACTGAAAGGGGAAGAATCCAAAAACCTTGTAAACTTGCAAATATAGAAATGTGCAAATCGCTGAACTCAGTTACAACGTCTGTTGGATGGAATTGGCAGGAAGCCGGAGCTGAAAGTAATGGTGTGGACAGCCTCACCTCATTACTTTCAAAGCAATTGATTCTGTTGTAGCCATTATATCACTCTCGATTTAAAAAGAAAAAAAATGGAGGTGGTTTATCATCTCTCCCTTCTAATGAATAGGAACATAAATTTCCTCTCAATGTGGCATAAGTGAACTAAATATAAGGTGTTCAGTTTGTCAGTCTCTGCATCTGACCCAATGATGAGACAATATGTGCTCAACTCAGTTGCCAACATTGTTATTTGTTTCCTATGTGAGGGAGTTCTTGGATTGTGCGCTTGTTTACAGTGGCTTCTGAGATTCAGACCAGCTGGAAGGAAAAAGAGATAATGTCCTTTTATTTGATATGTCACTGATATTTCAAATACCAACAGGGTCACCCATGGTGGACAGGTTTCAGTGGAGCTTCCAGACTAAGACAGGCTGGAAGAAGGACCTGACCACCCACTTCCAAAAGAATTGTCCATGAAAACCCTGTGAATAGCAATGGAGCATTGTCTGATATAGCACTGGAAGGTGAGAGAGTGGCGCAAAAAGACCGGGCAGAGTTCTAGTCTGCTGTACACAGGGACGCTAGGAGTCCTGAATCTACTCGACAGCACTAACAATATTGTCCTATAGAGCAGATGTTTAAAAAAAAAAAAAAAAGAACAAGCTAAAGAAAGTTAGAGAAAATTCTGTATTTAATACCAGTTACGTAGTTACTCCAACATACATGATAGGCTTTTTGTTCAAAAGTTGTTCTGCCAACACTGGTTTAAAAACAAACAAACAAACAAACAAATCCACCCCAGAAAAAAATAAGATATGAGAAGGGCAATTTTAAAGGCTAAATTAAGAACAAGGAGAATCAGATATATTTTATAAGTTTGTAGTTACTTAGTTAATTGTTTAAGCTAGTTTTCTGTGCTGGTTGTTTGGTTGCTGGGTATGAAAGGAGAAATCTAGACATGGTTAGAAAGGACTTTGCAGCAGTGTTTCCAGTTGCTTAGGTAACAATCAGTTCATGTCTCTGGGTTTAACATAATGCTTCTCAAACTTCACTGCACGTTGGAATCATCTTGGAGCTTTAAATCATACTGATGCCTGTGTCCCACCCCTGGAGATTTGGATTTAAATTTTCTAGGTTTTGGCCTGGTTATCGGGACTTTTAAAAGTTCCCAAGATGATTGCAATGGGCAACCAGAATTCAGAACCCTAATTCTCAGACATGAGATCCCCAATCGTGTCCATCTGTCTCATAAATGCCGGCATTTGAGCTCAACTTGGTCTGGGTTTTGACACATCCCTGTTACCATTAACAAATGAACAGGACCCATAGCTTGTCTTTCTACATCAAGATGTTAATATCTTGAAGCACCATTGAAGTCACATTTTTATTTGTAGAAACAAAAGCTCAACTGGGAATTATTGGAAATATTTGATGGCTCATTCAGTTGCCAACTTAAGTAAATTCTGAATATTGGTAACAAGTTATTCTTTAGCTTACAATTCACCTCTCAAAAAAATTTGATTTAAGTAAAAAAATTCAAACCATGAAGGTCAAAGGGTACAAACTTCCAATTATAAGAGTAATAAGTTCTGTGGATCTAATATACAACATGGTGACGATAGTTAACGATACTGTATTGTATATTTGAAAGTTGCTAAGAGTGCATCTTAAGTGATCTCACTATAACAACAACAACAAAGATGGTAATTATGTGAGGTAAAGGATGTGTTAACTAACCTTATTGTGGTAAACATTTTGCAATACATACTTGTATCAAATCATCACATTGTATATGTTAACCTTACACAACGTTTATATCAATTATATCTTAATAAAGTTGGACAAAAACCATGACGGACCTTGGATAAAGTTTAAGTTTTGAGCTTTACTGTTTCTTTTTAAAAAACATTTATTTATTTAAGCATTTTTCTAAGTCAATAGAAGTGAGATTATTGAAATGATTCTAACACTTTCTCATTCAGAAGATAATATTTACATATATGAATACATAATTTACAAATTTGTACAAATACATAACTTACAGATTATGTATTCATATATAAATATATATTCCACATATACATAAGTATACATGTATTTTTGTTATATTCACAATAAATCAACAAAATGGAATAGAAAACATTTACTACCTCTATTTTACAGATGCGGAAAATAAGTTTTTGTGATGTGAAATAACTTATCTGAGGCTACTCATCTACAAAGTAACAAAACCAGAATCAAAATATATATTTCCTCAATCCAAACTAATATGTCATTTCCCCGGTAGAATGGTATATTACAAAGTCTCTTAGAGCCTTAATTTCCTGAGGAGTAGCTAATTGAAATTTGAAAATTTTCCTTTATTTTAAAATCATAGCCAGTAGCAAAGTGGCAGGAGGAAACATATCTAAAAATAAACTCAGTTATATTTGAGGAAATATCCCTGTACGATGAGAACACCTATTGCTGAATACCGTTGTTAGGTAAAGAGTTCTCAAATATGGTGCTTGGTAACTGCCTTATATAGGAATTAATTTTTAATCACTTAGAGATAGTATATTAAAACAGAAATATAAAGGAAAGTTCTTTCTTTTGTTAGTTGATGTGTTCAGTCACAAAAATATCTTTGTAAGTAATAATTCAGATTTGTAAAAGTTGGTTTAACGTCTACTTCTGAAAGCATGAGAATATTTTGATAAATGTGTGTTGTCATAAGAATGTTAGGATTCTGAGAGATATACTTTGTCATTGATGTTATTTCTAAGGATTGAAATTCAGAAATTAGGATCATAGAATTAAGTACTTAGCTCTGTGTAGTGACTCTTAAATATTTTTATATCACAGACCTCCTTGAGAAACTAATAAAAACTATAGAAGTTCTTTCTGGAAAAACCACACATCATCACAACATTTTAAATACAATTTTAAGAAATTCACAGATCCTTAGACCCCAGATAACAGCTGTGCTCAATTAAATGGGTAGAAGAATTCAACTGACACAAAGTAATCCATTTAAATATAGAGTCATTTCAGATAAGGAGACTTTAAGTGAAATGATTTTTTAGTGTAGAAGTTTCTTGTTTAAAGAGTGACAGTGTCTGCCATGTGTTTATCATTCTATGTATCTAGGACTATAACTTAAGGTTCAGAAGACTGCTTATTTCCTCTTTAGGTATTTGCTTATATTTTGTAATACAGAACTAGACCAACTGACCACTGATATCTGGTAACAGGGTAAGCTAACAACTAGATTTGGTAGAATTTCTAATGAAGAGAACAAATATATACATTTTACTCAATTATTCTAAAAACAAGCAAATCAAGGACTCATCTCAGAAGAGCTCAAGTTAAATGAGTTAAGAGAGTTCTTCAAATCAGTCTTAATAGACACTTTGGTTCAATTTGATTTCTTTCTCATTGATCCTTAACTAATATCACTTACTGAATTTAATTTAAATTTGTTATTATACCCATTTTAAGATACACTCTCAAATCATAAGTTGTTACAAATCTTAGTGTTTGATCTTCCCTAGAATTCATTGGGAAAGTTTAAAATTTCAGAACTCAGTATTAAAAATAGCACTTCTGGTTTCAGCTCTGACCTGTAAAGAGCTTGGAAGTTGGTCACTTCAGTCCTTACAAGAAAATTTGACAGGCTGAAAATCAATGACTATTCTTGGACCCTCCAGGGAGCTAATGTTGCAGGACAAACTGTCACCCCAAAATCTAGAAAGACAGGCACATTAGAGAGATACAGCAACTGAGATGTGCTTACGTGGAACAGAAGCTACTGGAGACATAAACTGGTAAGAAGGCTTAAACGGTAATTTTGATGAATTGCTGGAGATGCGGTATGAATTAGCATGAGAATGAAGTGAGAAAATCCTGGGGACTACAGTCTTAGGGGATCGCCCACACTTTAGTGGTTCTACCTGTAGGAACCCACTAAATTCTCACGGTGAAGACTTAAGAAAGATTCTCTTATATCTCTGCCAAGGGGAAGAGTAGAGAAACCATTGTGAAATACGACCAGAGCCTTCTCTATAACAAAGGCCTAGTCTCCAGGGATAAAGACTTTGCCAGAACTTTATCCAAGCTGGAGAAAAGGGAACCTCTGCCACTGCAGCACTTCTAGCCCTTCTGTCTCACTGAAGGAGGAAAAAATATAGTCAAGGCCAGGCTTCAAGGAAATAGATTAGGAATATTACAGCTAGAGAGGGGTGCAGGGGGGCAGGGGGAGAAAGAACTCTACCAATGGAGAAACATTTCTGAAGTTCACAACCCCAAGTCACAGACCTACTAAAACACTGAGATTTACTTAGAAGATGTTGGAATGCTTCCCGCCCCAACACCTTACCACCACACCAACAGGGCTGCGGTATAACAACAGTGAATTACAGCTTGAAAGAGCTGCGGGACACAGATTTTCTATGAGGAAGAGTACTCAAGGAAGGCTGAAGTCATGAGGAGAGACAAACACAAGGATACTAGAAGAATTGGAAGTCTCTAGCACATACAGCTGCACAAACATTAAACATAGCCTCACTCTTAGCTAGATTAACATAAACCCTCACACTAAAAGCCTATTTGCATCATCACAGTCATAGTTTGCTTAACAACGAGAATACTATCTGAGAACTGCTGATTTCATTGTTGTGTGAACATCATAGAGTGTACTTACACAAACCTACACGGTATAGCCTTCTACACACCTAGACTATATGGTACTAATCTTATGGAACCATCGTTGTGTATGCCGTGTGTCATTGACGGAAACGTCGTTATGTACATCAGTTCGTATTATGCAAAACAACATGTCTGGCTTTCAACAAGAAAATTACAAAGCATGACGAAAGGAAAAAACCAATCCACAGTCTGAAGAGACAATGCAATGATCAGAACCAGATTCAGATATGATAAATGTTGGAATTATCAGACAGGAAATTTAAAATAACTATGATTAATATGTTAAGGGCTCTAAATTAAAAAGTAGACAAATATGCAAAAATAGTTGGGTAATGCAGGCAGAGAGAAGGAAACTCCAAGAAAAAGTAAAAAGTAAATGATAAGAATCAAAAAGACTAACAGAAATAAAAAAATGTCTTTGATAGATTCATCAGTAGACTGGACACAACCGAGGAAAGAACCAGTGAGCTTAAAGATGTGTCAATAGAAACTGACAATACCAATTTCTGTTGAGAATATGGAGCGACAGGAACTCACATTCATTGGTGGAGGGCAGTTTGGCAGTTTCTTACAAAGATGAACACAGCAGCCATCCTCCTAAGTATTTATTCAATTGATTTCAAAATTTAAGTCTATGGAAATACTTGGGTGCATATTTTATTCTTTTTGTTGTGATTGTAAGTGGGATTGTATTCTTGACTTCTCTTTCTGCTAGTTTATTAGTGTATAGAAATGCAACCAATTTTTGTAAGTTGATTTTGTACCTTGCAACTTTGCTATAGTTATTGATTATTTCTAATATCAGACTAAAAAGCTACTGCAAGGCAAAGGAAACAATGAACAAAATGAAAATACAACTCACCAAATGGGAGAAAATATTTGCAAATCATACGTCTGACAAGAGGTTCATATCTAAAATATATAAAGAACTCATACAACTCAACAACCAAAAAACAAACAACCTGGTCAAAAAATGGGCAGAGGATATGAACAGACATTTTTCCAAAGAAGATATATAGATGGCCCACAGATGCATGAAAAGATGTTCAACATCACTAATTATTAGAGAAATGCAAATCAAAACTACAATCAGTTATCACCTTACACCTGTCAGAATGGCTATAATTACCAAGACAAAAAATAACAAATGTTGGAGAGGATGTGGAGAAAAGGGAACTCTCATACACTGCTGGTGGGAATGCAAACTAGTGCAGCCACTATGGAAAACAGTATGGAGATTTCTCAAAACATTAAAAATAGAAATATCATATGATCTAGCTGTCCTACTACTGGATATTTATCCAAAGAACTTGAAATCAACAATCCAAAGAGATTTATGCACCCCTATGTTCATTGCAGCATTACTCACAATAGCCAAGATGTGGAAGCAACCCCCGTGTCCACCAACTGATGAATGGATAAAGAAGATGTGGTATATATTTACAATGGAATACCACTTAGCCATAAAAAAAGACAAAATCATCCCATTTGCAACAACGTGGATGGGCCTTGAGGGTAAGAGTTAAGTAAAATAAGCCAGACAGAGAAAGACAAACACTGCATGATTTCATTCATATGTGGAAGATAAACAAACACACAGACAAGAGAACAGATTAATGACTACCAGAGGGGAAGGGGGTTGAGGGTTGGGAAAAAGGGTAGAGGGGCACATATATATGGTGACAGATAAAAATTAGACTATTGGTGAGCACGATGCAATCTATACAGAAACTGATAGATAATAATGTACACCTGAAATTTCACAATGTTATAAATCATTATGACCTCAATAAAATAATTAAAAAAATACTTGCATGCAAATATTTATAGCAGCATTCTTTCATAATTGCCCAAAGCTGGACGTGACCAAGATGTTATTCAGTAGCTTATTGGATAAACATACTGTAGTACCTCCATACAAAATAATACTCTTTAGCAATAAAAAGGAATGAATTATCTACTGACACAAAGAAATGGATGAAAATTAAATGATATTTCTAAGTGAAAGAAGTCAGTCTGAAAAAAGCTACATATTTATGATTCCAATTATACGACATTTTGCAAAGAGCAAAAGTAGGGACAGTAAACAGATCAGCAGTTCATATTGGGAAGGAGGTTGAGTAGGTGAGGCACAGAGATTTTTTTGAGGGGGATGAAACTATTCTGCATGATACTCTAATAGTAGATACATAACACTGAATTTGTCAAATCCACAGAATTCTAAAGAATGATGTTTAATATATAAATTTTTAAAAATCATTTAGGTGGTTGAGCTATTCCACTATAGAATGCAGAATATGTCAAAAAATATAACTGTATTACAAATATGTGAAATAATCTAACTGAAGGGAGTGGGGGGGAAGGTGCTGACCTAAATAACTTTGGAAATGGAGTCTGTACACACCAAAAGTAAAAGGTACATAGACACTGTACTTTAGTTGATAAAGTCGTTTCCCATAAAGATACAGGTAAACAATTCTGAAATCACTTCACATGTATTCCGGAATTAAGCAATTAAGTAAATGGATGGTGATGGTGGGAAGCAGGTTTCTCACTGCTGGAGTGTGAGATTACAGATAAGCAAGGGGAGGAGGCCAGAAAGATCCATGTGGTAATGGATTAGAGTAGGAGACAAGTATGAACTCTTGTTTAGCTTAATATAGGCAAAATCGTTAGGGATAAAAATATTTATATTTATATAAGATATATATAGTATTTCCAAAGTGATATTGGATTATAACCCAAAGTATAAAGTTAATATCTAGGAGTCCATACTGATAGAAATAACCGATTGAGTAAATAATGAATAATAATCTTCCTCACAGAAGAATTTCAAATAATTCACGTAGATACTCCACTTACAAGGTACTGTCATGTAACTCCTCACTATAAGCGTGAGCTGCACATAGTGACTTCCTTCCAAGAAGAACAGGGTAGAAAGCAGGGAAGAAGAGTAACTTACAGTGGAGAAACCTGGTGAACATGACCTCAGCCAGGTGATCAAGGTTAATACCAACAGTGATAAGTCGTATGTACCCTTGACACGGTGTGTTTAGAATAGATTTTACCTCTGTGGTCTTCCTTCCAAAAACCCATCAATCCAGTTGAATCATGACAAAACACTAGACAAATCCCAATTGAAGAACATTCTACAAAATACCTGACCAGCACTCATCAAAACTTTCCAGGTTATCAAAAACAAAGAAAGTCTGAGAAGCTGCCATAGCCAAGAGGAGCCTAAGGAGACATGACAACTAAATACAATGTGGTACCCCAGATGAGAAACTGGAACATAAAAACGACATTACCTAAAAACTAAGGAAATCTGAATAAAGTATGGACTTTAGTTAATAATATATCAACATTTGTTCTTTAATTGTGACAAATAGACTATCCTATTATAAGATGTTAACAGTAGGAGAAACTGGGTGCAGTGATATGAGAATTCTGTACTTTCTTTGTAATTTTTCTGTAAATCTACAACTATTCTAAAATAAAAAGTTGATTTTAAAAACTTGCATAGAGTATTTATCATTTGTCAAATTCTTATGTTTCCGAGGTATAGATCATTTATCCCTTGCTAGAATGTTATATCTACCAAAAAGCTTACTTTCTACTTACTTCTCGACACCTTGTTTTTCTCTCTATCACTCTCCGTATACATGTGTACATTATATATAGTTTACTTCATTCACAACAAGATAAATCTTATTGAGTCCTCTGTCTATTACCATATAAAATGGTTATCTCCCAGTTTGCTTTGCTAAAGCTCTCTGACATGTCTTTGGATAGATGTACACTATGTTAATTATTTCTCACATTTGGGATTTTTTTGGAGAACACTGCATTTTTGTTCTGATAAATGTGGATTAGACTCAAACTGCTTTCTCTTAAAAAGAACTAGTTAAAATTCGCTAGATTAACTTTTAATAACACATTGAAAAATAAGTTACTAAAACCGAGCTATAAATAGTTTTAATATACAGATGCATAGTGTTTGATCTTCAAATAATCAATAGAAGTAAATTTAGTAATAGAGATTCATCAGCCTTGCTGGTTTCACACATTCTCTGAATCTGAGTCTGCAGTCTAGTGGATTGGGAAAACATGGTGAGACAGAGTGCCTGCCTCTTGGAGGCACATTTACTACTGCACCTGAACACAAAAACAAGAATCATAAAATGGCAAATTGCATGTTCAGATGCCAAACTGCAAGACTGGACTGATATTTACACCTGCAATTACACGCCAAAATGCACCGTACATTATATGTTCCAAAGAGATATGAGATCACATTTTGCAGGCACAGCCAGACTGCTAGAAATCATGGCCTTCACTGACACACAATGAGTTTTCTCGTCTATAATCATGATTGCAGTGATGTGACCATTTTAGAGTTATGATTTAGAGGACAGTCATGCATTACATGTTCCAGCTACAGAGCTACTTCTGCAAAAGAGATGGATTAATCGTTGTAACTAAAATAACTAACAGGATAATTTCTATTCATTGGTGATAGAGATGGTGTCATTTTGGATCTCAGAAAGCTTCACAGTCATGTTTTTAAATATTTATTTCAACATGGACAGGAGAAGAAAAAAAGAAATGAAAGAATAAAAAAAAAGAGAGATGTGGGTAAAACATTTATTGGGTGAAATTCTGTCTCATGATGTGAATTATATGAGATCTTAAATCATACAGACTTTCTGGCTGCAGAAATGTGGAAGAAAGAAATAGGGGGAAATAAGGGGAAAGGAATATATGCAAGATATAAAGAAGGACTTCATCCTTCAAGAAGACAGCTAAGGAAAAGGGGAGACATTCAAATAAATATTTCTTCATTCCGCAAAGAAATTTCTGAAAATTAATCCCTCTAGACAAATGGCTCAAGAAAAAGATGGAAATATTCAAAGAAGATATTTCAAGACTGCAGAATTTGAAAATTGTGGAAAAATCTAAAGTTGACAACCTAAAGTTGACAAAAATCTAAAGTTATAATATGGAAGATGACAAAATGAATACAAATTAAAATATAATTCATGATGTGTTGGACAGATCATGGAAAATAATACAAAACAAAATGACAAAGATCTAAGATATGAGTTATAATTAAAATGATAGATAGTGGAAGACAAGGGAGAGTTAAATTCCTGAAGCCCAGAACTAAGTAAAACAGAAAACATTAGAAATATAATAGAAGAAAACTATTGAATCTGCAGATCAAAAACTGAGCATATCCTGGGATTTACTAATAGAAAGCAAAATTATAACAAAGTGATAAAAACATTAAGTCACTTTTAGAGAGCACCAGTCCTGAAGTGGGTGATAACTTCAGATTGAGACACACTGAGCTTGTGGTTCCTTAAAATATCCCAATGAGATATTGAATAGGCAGTTGCAAATGTAGGTCTTGACCTCAAAGGAAATATATGTTACATACTGTATGGGATATATATATATATATGCATTTCTTATATGGGATCTTTCTGTAACTTAGTAAACAAATAGAGAACACATTTATAATATATCATATATAATAAAAATTGTGCCCATCATACAAAAAACAATTTCAGAATTCATAGACTATTTTTAAACAGCCACATTAGATGAAAAGAATTTGATAAAAGAGGCAATTTCTTTGCTGGTCTCTTCATGGTGTTGGTTTCCTGGTTGGACCGTGAAGGGTAGAAAGCATGAGGTAGACACAACGTAAGAGGTCCTTTTTGCCACGTTCTAGTAGTTTATGCTTCAGTTTCTGACTGATTTTAAATATACGCTGAAAATAGGGAGAGGGGAGCACCTTGTCTGAGTAAAAGCAATAAACCCACCACAATAGAGTTCTTTTCTTCAGGTTATGGTAAGCTGATGTTAAGTTAAGGACAACATTTATGTGAGAAAAACCTGACAGGTACAG
The DNA here is from genome assembly GCF_020826845.1 of Diceros bicornis minor. Lineage (NCBI taxonomy): Eukaryota > Metazoa > Chordata > Mammalia > Perissodactyla > Rhinocerotidae > Diceros > Diceros bicornis. Next base: position 26,915,150 of record NC_080741.1, read on the forward strand.
GTCTGTGATGGTTAGTTTTATCTAACAACTTGACTGAGCTATGCACAGGGTGCCCAGACATTTGGTCAAATATTATTCTGGGTGTGTCTGTGAGAGTGTTTTGGATGAGGTTAACGTTTGAATTGGTAGACTAAGTAAAGCAGATCGCCCACTCTCTAATGTGGGTAGCCCTTATCCAATCAATTGAAGATCTGAATGGAGCAAAAACGCTGGGCAAGAAGGAAAGTCTCTCTGACTAACTGTTCAGCTGAGACATTGGTCTTCTCCTGCCTTCAGACTCAGACTCAGACTAGAGCTATGCCATCAACTTTCCCGGGTCTCCAGCTTGATGACTACAGATTTTGGGACTTCTCAGCCTCTATAATCACATGAGCTAATTCCTTATAATAAATCTCTTTACATATATATATATAAAGGTTATCCTTTATATATGTTTATATCTATATCCTTTATATATATACACATATCTATATCCTTTATAGATATGTGTGTATATATCCTTTATCTATATCTATATCTATATATCTGTTATATACAGATATGTATACATATATCCTATTGGTTCTGATTCTATGGAAAACCCTAATACAGGGTCAGAGTAGAATATGGTAAGAACCTATATTGAAAGTATGAAATCAACAAGTCTACAGATGTCAGACATTAAGACGAGGCAATGGACAAGGCATGCTAGATAGAAGCAGGCAACCAACCACATGCTATTGGTCAGTAACTGGTGAGTCAAGAGTCATTGGTAATAGTCTCAAACCAAACACAGGTACTAGAAATAATTCTTTGAAACAGAATTCATTTCTTACTTATTCAGAAATTTGCTTTCTTCTAGGATGGGAGGCAATTAAAATGCATAGCCATTCCAGGTAGAAACAGGTAAGACAGATTTGGAATTTGGTAATTCAAACACTTGATTGAAAGACGAGAGTCTAAATACAAGAATGTCTTCTGATAGCAGTATTTCATTTATAAAGGGGTAATGGCAGGTTTTCTTTTAATAAAAAATTGAAAACTAGCAAAGAAAGGCCATATAAATAAAAAATGTCATGACATTAGGTTATCTATGGATATTTATCACAATTGGACATGGCTTAGTTATATGTAATGGACGCTGTGCTGCACCACCCAGATGATCTATGCAGGACAGAAAGACCTATTTTCCCAGCTGCTTAGAGTACTGCCAGCTGACATCCCTTAACTGTCAGCTCTCTCCAAGAACTGCCTTCATCTTAAGAGAGTCGCCTTACCCAAGACCACACTCCCTTCTCTGAAGCAGCCTACATCCACTGACTGGCGGATGTGAGGGTATAAAGACCCAACCTCTTTGCCCCTCTTTGAGAAAACAATGAAAGGCCATCTCAGTGTTAGAGCCTCCCTATGGGATCCTCTGAAGTCTTTGTTAAGACTATGTTGTGATGACATTGCAGTTTATCATCTCCTCCTGGCAATCTTGCTTCTTTACCTTTCCCCCTAGATGCCTCCTTTCCTTACCCCAAGCTGAAGGTATGGTTGAAGCAACAGCTTAAAGACAATAGCCTGTAAGTGTGAGGTTTTATGCAGAATGCACTCTAAATCAACATGTATTATGTCATGCTTTGCTCCCAAAAGTAGAATGCAGAGTCTATAAATCAAAGGGTGACAATAGGGGCAGCTTCGCTAATCATTAATTTGAGTAACCTGCTTGGAAATTTTTGCTTCCTGTCTCCACAAATCCAGGTTCTGGAGGTTTACAGATCCTAGTTCCCAAATGGTAATTCTTTCACCAAGGGACACAGAAAGAGTCCCATGGAAATTTTAGATGTGGCTGCCACTAGGTGCTCCAGTCTCCTTAAGGTGCTAAGGGACCAATGGAAAGTAAAAGGAGTAATTGATCCTAATCAACAAGAGAAAGTAGGGCTGCTCTTATACAATGGGAGTATGGCTGAATATGCTCAGCATCCAGAGGATCCCCTTAAGCAACTCTTGGCACTCACTTGCCCAATTTTGATAGTAAATGGACAAGTGCAACAACCAAGGGCAGAGATGGGCATGGTGACAAGAGACCTAGATACTTTAGGAATAAGGATCTGAGTCAACCCAGGAGAAAGGATAGCTAAGTGTGAGAGGAAACTGAAATAGTTAGTAGAGGAGGGAAATAATGAATATCAGTTTGGGGAGACCAACTTCAATGGCAGGAACTATCATTTATCCCACTAATCTTCCTCTTACGAATTCACTCCAAGAAGACGAGACCACCATAATCCTGAAAGACCTACTTCCAGAACTTAAAGAAGTGTGTTTGAGCAATGCAAGAGGTGAACTTTGACGTTGTGATGCGCCAGTAGATATCACTTTAGAATGGACTAACCTAGTTTCCTAGCTGCTAAGAGTACTGCTGGCTGACAGACAGGGTTTGGTCTATGGTAAAACATCTAATCAAAATGCATTAACCATCTGGGTATTGTAACATGAACTCGCTGAAGCTGGCTATAACAGATGCTATCTAGTCGCCCTCAGCTGAAGAGAGTTGCTTCACCTAAGATCTCACCACTTTTTGGGTAGCCTGCATCTGATGAAATAAGGCTATAAAGGCCTGGCTCCTTTGGCTAACTTTGATATAACTGTGAAGGTATAATCCCAGTTTCACAGCACTCTGTGGGATCAACTGAGGCCTTTGCTATGATTGCATCATGGACCAACTTCTTGCTCTGCCCAATCCTGAATTATTTCCTTCTCATGCTAGTGTAAATCCAGAGAGCATTCCCTAAATAACTTCCTGAATGCTAATCTTTGTCTCAAGGTTGGTTTCCTTGGGAATTCAATCCACAACATCGTCCAAATATAAGAGATGATGGATTGAGTGGTTTCTATCCTTGAAGATAGAAAGAATACTCTAGAAATATATGATTTTGAAGAATGCTTGGTAACGTGCATAAAAGTTCATAATGTAATGTTGAATGAAAAAAAGCAAGGTATCGAATATGATTATCAAGACATGTTAGAGAGGAAAAGAGAGAAAGAGAGATCTGAAATCAAACGTCTCAATATGTTTATATAGGTTATCTAGACTTAAGAAAAATTGTGATTTTTTTCCTTTGTGCTTTTCTGTGTTTCTGAATACTCCACAGTTAATATGCATTGATTTTTAATTAGAAAAGAATATTTTAATTGGCATCTAAATGCTTTGTCTGACACCATGGTACATTTTAGAAAGTTTTGGTATCAGTGTGATTTTCACCCATAGTTAGGATGACTTTTTCTCCTGATCATTTTAAAGGAGCTATGACTTTCTTTATTTTAGCCAATGTAGTAACGTTTGATGGTTAAGCTATATTTTCTGTCTTCCTTTGAGATGAAATATTGAATAATTTTTATTTTCAAATATACAACCCCCAATGAGAGCTTCCCGGCCTGGCTTCTGACTTGTCTGCCTTTAGGACAAGAGACCTAGGTGTGCACATTTCACTTCTCACAGTGCTCAAATGTCGAGAGTGGTGACCTGTGCAGGCTGACGTTCTTGGACTGTGACAAAGCATCTAATCCACAGGCATCGACTCTCTGGCCGTTAGGACCCAGGCTTTCTACAGATGGTTACCAAGGATGCTATCTAGTTACCAATTTCAAGCTACTCTCCTTCATACTACACGCATTCTCCTCATGAGTCATTTCCTATCTGATGAATTTATTGTCCCCTCTCACTCCTCCAACACTGCAATTTGACCTTGGGCCCAAGAGCAATAGACGCAGCTGAAAAGGAGGGGAGTACGTGTTTGTATGTGTGTGTGTGTGTAAGGGGCAAGGTGCTGTCTTTTTTAACAACCGATTCCCCCAGGAGCCAATTTCTTCTAAATTGGAAAGATCCTTTATTTTAAATGGCTGGCGGATGTGCTGTCTGGTTAAGTGATTGCCTTCCGAGTGCTGGCACCAGTGACTGATACAGGCTGACAGGCCCAGGTAACCAAAATAGGCATCCACTGCCAGCTGTTGTTAAATGAAGCAACGAAAGAAGAGGATTCAAATATCCTACAACTGTGGTCCCAAGAATGAGAATATAGCAGCATAGCAGTGACAGGAACAGCGAGATAGAGGCATTAACTAGCTTTCTATTCTTGCTACAACTTTAAGACGCGATGGCTCTGCATTTTAGAGGTAAATCTCACTCCTGTTATGTATTTCCTAAAACTCATATGATTTCTGCAAGTGTCATGCTATCTAGAATCAGCCACATGCATTCCATTCCTTTTGTTCATTTCCCTTTTTATATTCTCTCCCAGCAAAATCAATTTTTTTCCAGCAAATAGAAAATGAGACGTGCGACATTTGTTATCAGAATGAAAATGCTCTTGTCTTGCTTTTGGTAATTCATTTCTACGTTTGTATATCCACATTTAGTTTTATTTATTATTTTGAAAAAACTTGAACCTTTAAAACTGGCCCAATAACTTGCATGGCACATATAGCTATTAAAGAAACCTGAATCTTTGGACAGAGCTTGCCAACAAATTAAGGAGGCAGATTATTACCCCAAAAATGTCACTATAACCTGAGGTTATACATTATAAAATCATTTCCAAGGCCTAATCAGCAGCTCATCTATTTTCAGCAATATTTGACATAGCATAATGTTACTGCATCAAAGGCATGTGGGCAGTCTTATGGCATTCCTGGCTGTGATGGATTTAACTAAGTGAAAAAGGTTTGGATTTATTCTGGAATCTTTGCTTCAAGTACAAGCAATTTAGAGCTGAGTATGCTTGAAATAGTCTCCTGCTTTCTCTTCTGTGTCCCAAATTTAGGCATACGCAATTTGCCCCAAATAAAAAGTAGCAGATTCACCACATGTCTAATTATTACTTGCCAGAGAGGCCAAATTCAGCATCTTCATTAAGAGTAATTGAACTCACTAGACAATGAAAAGTTCTTAAAATAATCAGATTAGGTAAACCTAATGGCAGCATGTGTGTGTGTGTGTGTGTGTGTGTGTGTGCATGTGTATGTGTTTAACTTAAAAAGAGAATACAAAATAATCAAGAGCTGAATGGCTGATTTAATTTCATTGACAAACACAGTGTTTGAAATGGAAATCAAGGGAACTATCTTGATAATTGCTTTTACAGCAATTGAGATAAAAATGTTCCTGAAATATTCAGATAGTTGTTTTACTTATCCATCTCATTTTGTACTTCAAAATAGAGATTTTGAGACCTCAGCTATCAAAAATTTATCAAGTGCATAGTCATTAAAAGGAGAGAGAGATTTCTGCGTATAAGTGAGATGAATTTTTAAAAAACAAATGAATAAACAAAAGAATGAATATGAATGAATGAAGCTGGTAGCTCTTTAGTGCTTTCTAGGTTTCAAAGATTTTTACTTACATGCTTTAAGTGCTAATTGTTAACAATAAGACATACAAAAAATTCAAATTTGAGAATTCAGTCTGTTTCTTCATTTCTTACTGCCACCACCAATCCATCTTAAGCTTTGCCTCAATTATTTATAAAATAAAAACAGTAGTGTATAGGAATATACACCATCTGACTTACCAGTAGGCGCAGGTCCCCTCATCTATCCTTCTCTGTTTTCTTGCACTCATGCAATCATTCATTCATCCATTTAATAAATATATATCATTACCAATACTATGCTGAAACTGTGATAAATACAAAAAGAAATAGGTATGAAGTTTGGTTTCTTAATTCTAGGTGCTTACACCACATATGATAGACTGCGTGATGTAGGGGCAAGTAAATCAGTGAGATCTGGGTTAAGATCCTGACTGTGTCACTTTCTAGCTGTGTGTGGTAGAGATTATAAATTGTCTGCCCCAAACCCATCTTTGACTTTGATTTAGAAACAGAAACTTTTTCTCCTCACCTCTCCACCAGCAGCATTGCACTCTATCCTAGGATGCTATGATTGACCAATGGCACTTAAAAGACTGTTGTTGTTGGGGGGGGGGCTTCCAAGAAAACTCCTTAAAAGGGGGACACACAGCTGCAGTGGACCTGTTCTATTCTTCCCCCTAGTTTCTCCTGCCTCCTGAGTGGAGTATAGATGTGATTTCCATAACTCCAGCAGCCATTTTGGGTAGTGAGGCAAATGTGAGGATGAATGTCAAGTACATAGGTTGGCAGAGCAGGAAAAGAAAGAGCGTGAGTCCATGATGACTTATTGGAGGTTCCATGCAAATCATGGACTGCCTACTTCTGAATATTTTTAACCTGTGAGTGAAATTAATTTCTATTATGTTTAAGTTAACAGTTAATTAACAACAATTACTAATTGATAAAATGTGTAACCTGGGAGAGTCCTCTGTTCTCTCTGAGTCTCCTTCTCCTCAGCTTTAAAATAATACCAGCTTTGTAGAATTTTCAGTTAAAAGGTACAATGTCTGTAAAACAGCCAGCACATAGAGGTGAGCACAGCAGATATTCCCTAGGCCTGGAACACTCTGACACAGTCTTACTGCTTGATTAGTGAGCTCTGTTTTGATCAGTCAGAATCTATGTCTTACCAGGGGTCATCTAGTTTTGAATTCATCCCAGTATATGTTATAGAAATTAGCTCCTAATCTAAAGGTAGTTTTTACCTACATAAAAGCTGAAATCATAATATGATTTAAATAACAGAGAAAACCAACAGAGATGTCAGAAAGTAATATCAGTGAATGGTCAACTATTTGGTGCCAAACATAGTGCTTTTGCCTTGTGAGCTCTATGATTTGATAGAATTACTGGGAAGAGGAAAATATCATTGAGGAATATTTATCTCATATCCCTGGCATGTTGGCATTCATGGGAAATGAGGCCATTAGAAAAATTATCAACAAAATATAAGATGTACATCCTGCTACAACGAGAGTTGAAAAGTAAGAAAATCCCACACAATGCCAGAGCTTTGTAAACTATTAATTGTTGTCCAAATTGCTATTGTCCAAACCAAATGCAGTTTCTGTATATATTTTTAAAGTGTAATTCTTATTTAATCATTTCAAGTACTCCTCAAATACATGTATCTCTTTTAAGTTGCATCAGTTGCTTTTTTGGAAATGAGTGGGAATACACTAAATAGTATTTATTAAACAAATGAATTGACAAATAAATGTAGAAGAATAGAGTGGAAATAGATAATGATGAGTTTTGTCTTTGGCTTTAGGTATAAAGGATTTATTGGGGCTGGCCCTGTGGCATAGAGGTTGAGTTCACTCTGCTTTGGTGGCCCAGGTTGGTGGGTTCAGACCCCAGGCACAGACCTATACCACTCATCAGCCATGGTGTGACAGTGACCCACATATAAAGTAGAGGAAGGCTGGTGCAGGTGTTAGCTCAGGGCTCATCTTCCTCAAGCAAAAAAAAAAGAGGAAGATTGGCAAAAGATGTTAGCTCTGGGCAATCTTCCTCAGCAAAAAAAAAAAAAAGGATTTATTATTTCAACCTTCTCGTGAAATGCAGAATGCTCCTAAAGTAATATTTGCAAGTTTCTTTTAAGCCCTGATATTTAACCTAATTAACACAAATAAAGAAAATGATAGTTAACACATACCAGCCTCTACATGATGTTTATGGCCCTCAGTGTGATGAAAGAGGGGAAATGCGTGGAATATTGAATGATGTGATAATTAAACAGGGAAAGGAGAGGGATTCATTGTCACCATCATAATGAAAGATATGAAGACTTTCTGAGAACACAGACTGCCTCAGGACTTGCACAACTCTGCTCAAGACCAGAGAAAGAATAGCTGGATGTCTTTGTCGTCTGTCTTTATAGGCGAGTTGAGGGTTACTCATGACCCTTCAAGACACTTCCCTTAACTTCTTTGCCATAGAAAAAACACAATTTAACAAGTGCACAACCTTCCACTCCATAGTTTAAGAGAAGGGAGAAAGTATCAGTCACAGTATCACCAACAGAAATGGAAGCATCTTGAGATCCAAACTTTCACTTTGCAGATGAGGAAACCAAGGCCAAGAAGTATAATAGTAATTTTTTAGGAATTTTTCTGAAACAAGAAAATGTGGGATGGGGCTTTTAGGGTCAAAGTATATTATGGGCATCTAAAAGGAAAATATCAATAAAAATGTCTACACAAGTTTTCAAACACATTATTTTTGAAATTCAAGCATTCTATTTTTGAAATAAAAGTTTCAAACACTAATTTCTATTGTGTTTAAAGTAGTTTGAGTGGAATTTCTGTCGTTTGCAAGTGAAAGAACATTGACTAATTCAATTTTCAAAAATTCTCCATTGTTAAATCAATGAATAGTAATAATAATGATATAATAAAAAACAATATTTAGACCAAAATTAATTTCTGCTTAGAAGCTAGCCTAGTAATCTAATATATTTCAGTGATGAAATAAAATGTACTGCTCTCAGGCCCTTTGCTAACATGTCTGGTAATATTGGTGTGTGGGGGGGGCAGGAGGAGGTGGGTGGGTACAGGATAAGGTCCAGAGTATCTGATCTGAATAACTAGATATGTACAAAAAAAGTTCATAAAAGGAGTTTTAGGGGTAAGTTCTAGACAGGTCTGAAATATTCTGTACATGAAAATAAGAATCTATTTGTTTGTTTTGTTTGTCTCTTTTGACTTCTAAAATGGAGAGTCAATAAGATAAGAGTGAATGACAGAATGACTTGGTAGAATGTTTAAAGGATGTTCAAAAACAGATTTTAAATACTCAGTTTTAAATTTCTTACATTTATCCAATATAAATCTCCTCTATTCCCAAAACTTTCAATAAAATCTGTTATACACATAATAACATAATATACATGTGCATGTGTGTGTGTGTGTGTGTGTTTGTCTAAATAAGAAAAAGAAGGGCTAAGTCTCCTTGGGCCAATGTCATACTGAAGATAAAGAAATAACAGGAAGATGGAGATATGGAAAACAAATATTTATTGGACACAGGACATCAGACACAGAAATTACCATGAAATTCGATGGAAAAACAGGCACAGTATTCGACTTTCTACAAGACATGACAAGATTATTTAGGCATTGTTATGAATCACTGTTCAACAGAGCAATTATTGACGAGCACGATACTCTGTAACGAGGAGTACATGAACGTTACTATAAAATAATAGATTCACTTTGAATAGTTCAGTGAAGAAGGGTATATAACAGAAACATTTTATTGAAGTAAAGGCCCTCAGAGTTCACACAAAAATCTGCTATCAATGTTATATCAATGTTTCAATCTGTACACAACCAACGTAATAAACAGGGTGAACTTAAGGATATACAAACATGAAAAAATTTTACTATTCTCCAAAACTGACTTCAGCCATGTTCTTTTGCGCTTCTGTTTCCTGATTCTAGATCTTTCCATTCACTCTAGGTAAACCTTTTCCATCCTCCTTCCATCCTCTGAGTGTAGCCTACACCCTTTTTTGCCATTGATGGTGCACTGCACAACTCCTCAATGCTGGCATGCTCTGTCTAGTCACAGTAAGACATGGCTACATTCCAAGGAACTCACTGAACCCATTAGAAACCCACGTATTCATGCCATGCCCAGAAGCAAAATTACAAATTGCTCCATTGTAAAGAGGAAAGAAAAGCCTCTGTCTAGACAAATGACTCAGGACTCCAACAATGTCTTCAACTTCCCCCTTCCCAACACTTATCTACTTACATAGACCTTTGAAGTAGGGGAGGTTACAGTAGCAGAAGAAGTTGGCCATCTTGCATCAGTCTTGAGGAGATATATGTCCCAGTAATGCCACACTCCCATCATCTTTTTCTTATTCTCAATAGCAGAGAAAAAGAGCTAGAAGACCTATTAAAGAGATGATGTGACACTAAAATAACACATGGATTTTGTAAATAATTAAAGAAAAATAGCTCTTGTTTTGCCAATCTGGCAATACTAATCAAGATGGCCAACCATTAACATGGCCTGACATCGTGTAGTCACATTTTTTCTCTGGTGATATAAAAGCTAAGAGATGAACCTGTCTTCTAACACGGTTACATGTATTTTAAGATGCCACTGATGATTTTTAGTTCTACAGGAGGAATAGTGCTTTAGCTAGAAAGAGAGAGATTTAGGCTAAACGTAATTAAGATTTCTTGTCAGAGAAAGAAATTTAGTGATTAAACACTAAAATAAGATACTCAGAAAATATTTACATGATTCCAAATAACAAGGGGATTTGGCTATCCAAGAATTGATCTTTTGGGTCAGTTCAAAAGATGAATCCTTTCTACCTGTGCTGGACCTAGCCTCCTTTGGAAACAGCAGCCTGAATCTGACAAACTTTTTAACTTGAAAGGTAGTTCTCAGTGGAGTAGTATCGCCTTCTGTAGGGAAATTGGATGTTTTTTCATTGATGTGTTTATTGGTGGGTACAAATAGGCATTTACTGGGTAGGAGCCTAGAAGGATCGACATCTTGTAATTCTTGAGACCACCTGGCACAATAAAGAAATGTTCTGTATTGTGCACAACTTTCAAAGAATTATCCACTAGACAGTCAAGTAAGTGAAAAGCCTGTTTGTATTTACCTGAGCCTAAAACTTTTCATAATAAACCCAAAGTATTTTAACACTATCGTGTATGTATGTATGTATGTATGTATGTATGTATGTATATGCTGAATGATCCAGAAATGTAGCTACTACGCTTATAGATTGAAGATCTTGCTTTGTTTTCTAAGGAATTTATGTCGAGTTGTTAGCTACTTCAGAAAACTACATGCCAACAGCAATGCTATTCATGATATTTGGGGCTTCAGTTCACACTCTTATATTAATCTATATTTATCACACTTCAGGGATTCTACAATTAGGTGGAAACATCTGGCTACTTAATTTATCTTCAAGTATAGTAGTGCCACAGGAGTTGTATATCAAAAAACCTAATATTTTATTATAAATTCTGTTCATTTTATTTTAAATTTACATTATAATTTGAGAATTATATTAATTTTTAATGTGTGTAAATAGTTCAGTAAATATATGATTTTCATTTCAGGATAGTAAAGGAGCATTACAAAGTACTTGTTATCAAAAGGGGGCAGTGGGCTGATAGGCTGGGATACTAGTTAATTACATTATACGAAATCTTCAGGTCCTGGACATAACATATAGAGAAGTTTCTCATTCAATTCTAAAGGCATTGCTATTTATGTAAATGGTTGAAAACCAATACCACAAAAATTGGTGGACTCAAATATATCCTTAAACAATTGTAAGAATTCTTTGGATTTTTGTATTCAGTCTCCTAAAATGATGTAAAATTGGACGCACATTGTCTAAACTGCAGCTTGGCTGAAAGGCCTACCAGGCCTAACAAGGTGGGATTTTCTTTGGTCAGAGAGGAGGAGAGCAGATTCTGCTGAATTTGGAATAGAGTAAGAATCTTCCGAGAATTGAGAGACAATGCTCAAAGACAAAGGTAGAAAGATTTTTTAAAAATGGAATGCAAAATACCTTCGGAGTATTCTAGAGATTTCCCATATTATGAGGCAAACGGCAAAGTATAAAAGTTCAAGTATGGAGACAAATGCGGGGCCCTCCAAGGAGAAGATAGTGATCACGAGTCAGGAGTAAATGATTAATACACTGAGATGTATTTAAATCACTGACAATCCAAAGAAAAAAGATTATCCAGCCTTGCTCTCCAGCCCTAGAGGTTTCATTAAGGTGCATCAAGGTAATATATTTGTCAAGGTACCTCAAGAAGGAGATGGAACATACCGCTAGGCTCTTCTCTTCAGCCACAGCAGCAATTCTGCAAGGTCCAATTATATATTTGGGCTTCCAAGTAGACTACTAAGTAAAAATTTTTTGAATTCTGTGTTTTTTGTAGATTGAAAGGCACTATTCTAATCCAAAGCTAGAGTTAACTTCTTCTGTCTTAGTCCATTTGGGCTGCTACAACAAAATAGCACAGACTGGGTGGCTTATAAACAAGAGAAATTTATTTCTCACGGTTCTGGAGGCTGGAAGTCCAAGATCAGGGTGCCAGTGTGGTGGGGTTCTGGCGAAGACCCTCTTCCAGGTCACAAACTACTGCCTTCTTGCTGTGTCCTCATATGGTTAGAAGGAGCTAGGAGCTCCGTGGGGTCTCTAAGAGCACTAATCCCATTATGAGGGCTCTACTCGCGTGATCTAAGCACTTCCCAAAGGCCCCACCTCCTAATACCATCACACTGAGCATTAAGATTCAACATACGAATTTGAGGGGGACACAAACATTCAGATCATAGGTTATGAAGTTGAGATAGACTGTTGAAATAGATTGTTACATTGAGGTGGCCTTCAGTGAACCAGGTCTCCCACTTGGCTGTGTGACTTGCTTTGGTCAATGGGACATTAGTAAGTGTGACACAAGCAGAGACTTGAAAAGCACTCACACATTGTGTCTTCCTATATAGAACATTCCCTCTTGAGATGACCATACTGTGAGGAAGCTCAATTTAACTACAGAGAGGAGCCAAGTGGAAAAGAATAAAGGAAACTATCCAACAGCCAGAACTGAGACCT